>NC_072732.1:1844339-1908563 GCF_026930045.1 Uloborus diversus
TTAGATGGAGTCACCTTAACTGGATGTTTGCCAATTCCATACGACTGGTGGAAGGCTTGGCGAAGACTTAGGCAGCATGGTTGCTACATGGCAGCATTATCTATAGTTTGGCACTCGACATGTATTTTAAGACGCAATGTGTTTTCGTTATAATTTTTTTCCAGGTGCAGAGATTGAACTGTTTTT
Organism: Uloborus diversus; assembly: GCF_026930045.1. Taxonomy (NCBI): domain Eukaryota; kingdom Metazoa; phylum Arthropoda; class Arachnida; order Araneae; family Uloboridae; genus Uloborus; species Uloborus diversus. Next base: position 1,844,526 of record NC_072732.1, read on the forward strand.
CATTTTAGTTATGCATTATTTTGACATTAGTAATTAGTTTTTGATCACAGTTTTCAGTCATTTTTATTTCATTTGGAACTGCTACGTCAGCGTCGGCGTGAACGGAATGGCGTAAACGTTTTGCGTTAACGCAAAAATGTACTAATCGGTATCTTAAATTGAAATGGTAGGTAAAAATCTTACCGTTTGCCGATTCTTTTGGGGCGCTTGCATCTTTAATTCCTTAGAGAATTATTGAAATGGACTAACGAAAATGCACAGTACTATCTAAACGAAAAACTCACTACACAACAAAATATTTACAACTTAGATTAACAAATTTACAAATCGGACTCCATAAAAGATCATTCTTCCGTATTCCATCAATTCTATTTATTTTATTTCTCGCGGGCGTTGATCATTTGTTACGATTGTTGCTAGGATATCCACCATTCAGCTCATAAACCAGGTTTGGTTTATGAGCAGCAAAAGGGTTGCCATAGCTCGGTCTATTCTTATTATTAGTCTATGGGAACGGCATTTCATCATTTGTGATGTCATCGGCAAGAAATGTAAACAATAAAAGCGCACCGATTTAAGTTTTTTTTTAATATTAAACTTAAGCAAATTATTTCAAAAATGGTCAGATCCTACGTTTTTAAACATGCTCTTTCAGAAAAAAATACTTTGAAATTTTGGAAACTACTTGAAACTGCTTGAAACTTGGAAACTGCTTGATTATCATGGGTTCATGTTTTCTTTTCCCTTATTCTATCAATTTCAGTGACAAATAGTACTACTTTTGACTGAAGGAAACAACCCCATTATCTTACATTTTTCTCGTCGTAGTCGCCATGTTTGGTCATTCTGAAGATGAAAGTAGACGAGGCAATTTAATTGCCCGAATTTCCAAAAACAGAATTGGATGTTTATCTCAGTAGCAGTAATATAATAACTAATCTGTTGACAATAACATAAAATGTGCAATAAATTATTTTTTTTATTATTTTTTTTTAATTATTTTCTTGAAAAGTTAAATTTTATCTGCACAATTGCATTTGATCATCATTGCTTTTGAGGCTTTGCTATAAACTGAAACTCTTTTTTCAAAAATGCAGTTTCTTGCTGACTTCTCTTTTAAAAATTAATGAATTCATTCATTTTTTAAAAATAATTCAAAAATATTTTAACTTTAATTTTCCACATCTAAAAAGACAAAATTATTGAATATATATTTGTAAAATGTGCAAAGTGGTCACCCCCCCCCCCCTATTTTGTACTTCAAAACTTTGCTACAACGGTGGCCACTAACATATTGGGGTTCTAGTGGCCGCTGGCCACATAGTAAAATTCTGATCCTTAAACCTTTATTAACAAGGCTTTCAGTTACTATGTGTTAGATCCATTAGGATACTATTCCACAATTCGCACACTATTTTTTGATGCCAAGTTTGTAAGCTTTACTTAAAAGTAAAATGGTAGTGAACTATTTCATATTTGAATTTTGGAGTTGCTCTTAAATGTTGCATTTTGTGTAGAAGATGATTTTGAACGAATGCTTAAACTTGTAGAACATTTCTGTAGAGACTAATGTTTTTGTATTTTCATAGTATTTGAAATCGGTGGAAAAACGAGAGTTAGCTCCCACTTCGGCGGTACGTATTTTTTGTTGTTATCTTCATTGGCTCAGTGTGCAAATCCCTGCCTCTTGAAGATTTCTTCCCTCCGTCTTCTTCCTCTGCATGCATCCTTACCCCTCCATCTTCAGTCTGTTAACTAACTTTCTGTGTCTGTCATTCTCTGTACACTGAGTTATGTTACTATCGTATTTTTGTTAACAGTGTCAGCTGAATACATTTTGAGTTTTATGTTTTTAGATGACTCTACTGTTTATAATTAATGAAGTCAAGTGTAGAAAGTTGAGAATAGTACAGCTCGTTGACTCTTGCATGAATATTGTTACAAATTCTGTAAATAGTAATTATTGTAGTAACGTAACCTGTAAATAGTTTCTCGTAATGAATATACAGCCCCTATACATTCGGCTGAAGTATACGAGTCCCCTATTTCTTTTTTTCCATTGATAAAATTTGTTAACGGTCTACGCATTTCGAGAAGCGTTTCGAATCTTGTGGAATATTTGAGAGCTCTCTTTTCGGTGTGTATATAAGCCGTTACGCTAGATAAAAAGTTTAGTTTCGATTGAGAATTTGTGCTGAGAGTGTATTAGCTCTGTTTATTGCGAGGCATTTTCGCTGTGTTGTTTTCGTATTTGGAAGTAAATACGTGTGTAACCGTTGAGTTTACGGTGTTGAGTGATATTTGCTTAATGGCTGATGATTCATTTAGCAGTTGTTGACGCTCTTTCCTGTACGTAGTGTAAATAAATTTCCTGTATTTTTAATCAAGAACTGTGTCGTCCTTTCAAGAAAGTTGGAAGCCGCACCGGATCCGTTACAATATTTTTAAAAAATAAAAATTTAGTTCACTGTTTGTAACTCTTAGTTAATGGAAAATGAGCCAACTCTGAAATTGCTTTGACTGGTATTTTCCATTTAAGTGTCCTTTTGAAGAGTGAATGCTTTTTCGGTTCCAGTTTTTGTCTTTTTATTTTTTTTTTTTTTATTTATTTATTTATTTTTTATTTATTTATTTATTTATTTTTGTTTCAGAATTTTGATCTGTAATGGTAAAAGTTGATTTGTTTTTAGGGAAATAGGTTTTTGAAGAAAAAAAATTCGCTTGTATTGTAGATTTTTTCTTTTGGGAGGGAGGATGTTTTCGAATGTAATGTTTGTTGTTTGATTTGCAGGTGACAGTCCTTTATGTTCGCAACCTGTCGAGCAATACCAGCGAAGATATTCTCCGCAGCATGTTTTCCATGGCCGGCAGCCTCAAAGTGGAGCGGGTCAAGAAGTTGAGAGATTTCGCCTTCATACACTACTACAGGCGGGACGACGCAGAGATAGCCCTCAAGCAGTTCGATGGTTTGCTTCTCTCTTCATTATTTATGGCAATTTAGGTTTCTTACTTCATACAGGGAGGATTGTGCTCTGGTTATATTCCGGAATCCCGATATTTTTTCCAGGGTTCGTACGCTCCTTCAAAACTCCTCCAATACTCCTTCATTTATGAAATTTTTTTGAAGGACCCTTCAAACTCCTTCATTTTGGTTCTAACTCCTTCTTTTTTAGTTCAAGACTACATAATCTTCCTCTATAACAGAAACTTAAAATACTTTGATTGACAACTAACTTCGTCACAAAGGCAATTTTAATGTAGTCATTTCGTGCATTTATTTTTTTCAATTTACAAATTCATCGTAGTTAATTCATAAAAGTTGAAGGTGAGAATTTTATTAGAAGACTAAGACATTTCATAAGTGAAGTAAAACATGCTTAAATGGTGCTTGTCTATTTTTTCAAATTTTACTATTTTTGGTTTTTTCCTCCACCACACTCTGAGCAGCAAAAGTCAATTTGTCTAATTATTATTTAAATATTTAAAAATACATAAGTAAATGTACTACATTAAGTGATTGCGTTAAAAAAAACCATTGTTTAGTTAATTGCAGTTATGATATTGTAAAAAGGGTCATCCACAAGTGATGTCATGCTTTGAGGAGGAGACGGGCTCATGAAAGGGGAAGAGAGAGGGTGACAAAAAGTCACATCACGCATTTATTGTAACAATATGATTGTAAAAAATATGACATGTGACAGGAGGAGGAGTTTGGGGTGAAGTGTGACACTTTGTGATAAAGGATGCAGATGGTCAAATATATTGAAAAAAAGTCAGTGTGACATCATTTAATGACACTCCATTAGTACTCCTTCAAAATCTCATTTTACTCCTTCAAAACTCCTCCAAAACTCCTTCATTATATTTCTGAAATTAAGTACGAACCCTGTTTTCGTCTTTTCGTACCGGAAATCCTGTGCTTTCCGTTGTCCCCGCCTCCGAAATTTTTTCTTGGTCCAAATTTTCGGCGGTTACATAAACGCGATCAATTAATAAAATTCATTGCGCAGAGAGCTGTTTAAATGTGATTCTAAAACTATTTCACTTTGATCTCTACCTTTATTTGCATTTTTTATACTTTTTATGCCTTCATTTGGAAAAAAGGCAATCTTTTTGCATCCGATATGAAAATCGATTTTTTTCTCATTTTGGTGCTTATTACGCTTTGTAAGGAGGTGAATAAAAGAAATCTAGTTTTATTTTTATTAAAAGTCCACTATTAAAATATTCTAGGCGAAATTCGGTATTCTTTATGAGAGTCAAAAAGTTTGAATCACTTGTTTAATTTTATGTTTGTTTCAATGATGTCGATGGTTTATGCCTTTGAGCTTTAAAATACAATTCTAAAGTAATTTTATGTAAATAATTACTTTTATATATTTTTATAATTTTGATAGCCTTTATTTTGAAGATTGTGATCTGTTTGCATCCGCTGTGGGAATCGGGTTTATCGCATTTTCGAATGATTCTTAATGCGATTCTTAAGAAGCAAACAAACAAAATTAATTTATTTTCATTAAAATCTTAAAATTAAGAAGTTTTAAACGAAATTTCATGCTTTTTAAAAGTGTCAAACCTCAAAAAGTGAAATGCCGAATTCGCTAGTTGAGTTTTATTTTTATTTCAAACATTTTATGTTTTTTAAATATATGCATTACATTAACTTCTCTAGTTAGCATTTCACTGCTGCATTAATAAACATGTGACATCCTTGAATCAATCTCTATTGTATTCATTAAGAGATTTATGTGGTTATCTATAGTCCAACCACGGATTGTATGGAATTTTCAAACGTCCAGATGAGACGAATCTATCTGAATAAGGGGGAAAAGTAAAAATTTGATGCGCGTATTCCGCTCATTTGAATGAGACTCTGCTTCTGCAAAAGCTGACATCGCTAAAAAAAAAATCATAGATTCGTCCATTTCCGGCTGTGAAACGGATGTTTGTCTTTCCATGCAATCAGTGGTCAGACAGTAGGTAAATTATTTTCAATAGGTTCAGTGCAGTTTTCTTGACTCTTTAAATATTTCAAAAACAGAAAATCTATTGAGAGACTGAATTGGAACTAATGAACTAGTGGAACTAATATATATATATATACAACTTTGCATTTATTGGACTCTTATATTTGTGTGCTGTGTGAATTTCAATATAAGTCACAATATAAATACCATTGTGTCACTTCGCTTAGGGCAAAACATTTTGTGTGTTTCAAGGGTTATGAAATAATTGACTAATTAAAGTTTTATAACATTTTTTTTTATAGCTTGTAGAAGAAAAAATTGAAGACAGGGTTCGTACGGGTCATGGAAATCCTGGAAAGTCATGGGGAAAAAAAAAGTAAACAAATTTCAGACCTGTAAAAGTCATGGAAAATTCTTATTTTCATAAAAGTCATGGAAATTTATTTCAAGTCATGGAAAAATGTCTTGAGTAGGAAGAAAGCAACAATTGCTAAAAGAGCGCTAGAAATATTGAGTGATTTAGTATTTAGTAATATTGCATATAAATTGAACGAGCTCAAAAAAAAAAAAATCACGAGTTTTGGGATCCAATTTCATCCGTTTCTGTAACAGCCGCTCACCTTTTTTTGTGATGTGATTTTACTACTGGGGCATTACTAATTTTGAACACACCATTATTTTCAGTACTTATGTTTTATATTCTATAGAAGTGGACTCGCAATTTCTTGATTTTTGCCACGCCCCCTCAAAAAGTGTAATTCAATTGCTTCCGAGTTTGTTTCAACTACTTGTAAAAAGTTCATTATTAAATTTATCAGAATTTATCTTGATAGGTTGAAGGTTTTAAAATGAAGACTTGAGTCAGGCAATAGAACATGGAAATAGGGGAATTCTAATACTCTAAAACAATAGTGCCCAACATATAGCTCGCAAAACTGATCCTTTTAGCCAGCTGAAATATCTGGTTTGGAAAAATGAATTTACTGTAAAAAGTGGGTTTACTTTAATGAACGATATGCTGTCCAGTTACATGAGTGATTAGATGCACTATTGACATCAAGGGGCAATGTTTTTATGAAGTAAATTTATTATTTCAAACTTATTCAATTTTTATCCCATTCATTATTATTCGGCCCTATTTATTAAATATTTATTAGACATTTAAACATCAGTGTATTGCATTCATTATATTTTTATTTTACTTGAATTTATGTGATGAAGACAAATAAGAATAATTTATTACTTTCAGCAGTATGCACTGATATTTTTTCAGTCACAAGTAAGTGGTGCCAATGGGGTACTGGCACTCATGTAAACGTTTTTCTAGTGCCCATTTCTGAAAAAAAATGGCAAGTTTGACATTAAATAATACTATTCTCTTCGTGTAACAAGGTCATGAAAATTTTTATGAAGTCATGAAAAAGTCTTGGAAAAGTCATGGAATTTTTTTTATCCAAATTGAGTATGAACCCTGTGAAAAAATAAATATTAGTTTATGTGTGTGCTTAAAATGTGGCTGTAGTATTAACCTGTTTTGTTCCTTAGGCATCACTTATGATGGTTGCGTGTGGGAAGTGACTTGGGCCAAGCCACCAGAAACTCAAAAACAAAGAATGGATAAAAATGCATTTGGAAATTATCTATTCAACAAATTCAAGTACGAAAATTTGGACCCCAACTTTGCCGTGAGATTTCCATCGAGTCCTTCGGCTTTATCGAGGTCAGCAAAAATGCGTTTCTCATTTGTGAAATTATAGCGGAATTCCCTCCTGAAAAAGTTTCCTAAAATTAACATCATTGGGGACGACGTTTAACCTATCCCTAAGATTCAGTGAGCATCATGGCATATTTTAAGGAAAATTCGTCTGTTTGGGCAACTCCAACTTCCTCGGAAGGGGGGGGGGGGAATGTAAATGTGCAGTTTATGTTAGTTGAATAACCGTCAAAAAAGAGTTGGGGCGTGAAAATTGGAATTAGGGAAATTATTGTTAATGGTCGTTTTGTTCGATAGGAAAAAGAGTGTAAAGAACATAAATGCTCTGACTCAGAGTTAGTCCCTGAGTTTTTGAATTTTTTAAATTTCATTCATTATAATACAACCATTCATTTTCATTTTAATACAACCAAAATCAAATAACATTGTCTTTTTCAAAAAAAAAAGATTTTATATAAAACCTCTCTTTGTAAAGTTCAGCTTCTGGTTTTCCTTCTCTTCGATTTTTAATTTCGGTTTTTTTACAGAAAAATAAAAAATATATACAAACACATAACCGATGAAAAAATTTAGGAAAATGTAAGTGGGCAATTTTATTTGACTGTGGGGCCAATTTTATTTGACTGTGTGGGCAATCGCCCAAAAAAACTCCATTAAAATATGCCCTGGTGAGCATGTCAGTAGTTATTGTGTTTTATTATTGTGTCCCTTCAAAATAGAGGTTTATTTTCTTTTTACTTTAATGAGTTCATTGCAGTTTTTTACGTATCTTTTACCCACATTTTATGCAAATAGAAATTCTAAAGAGAGAACCAGAGCTAGGATCTGGCTTCAGGGCTGGCAAATTGGATTCAGAAATACACAGTTGGACTTTTTTGGTAGACACGGTGCCAGTGTCGGAAACCTGCCTGGATTTCCTGAATTTTTTGAAAGAATTTTCTGAAAAGTGTTATTGTAAAATATACAGGGTGTTTCAAAATGAATAGCGGGGTTTTAACATGCTATAATATTTATTACTCCAAACTTACAGCCACAAGTGATATATCAAATGAAAGAGAAAGAGAGAGGTTTTTGTTTGTTGGCATCAGTGTGCATGCGCGTGGAATGTTTCTGCTGCAATCCGCTAGAAAGCGCTTGTAGCAAAGATGGCGACTAAAGAACAGAAGCGTTTTGTGTTTTATTTTTCAGCAAGATGGTGCGCCGCCTCACTGCCATAATGTGGTACGCGATTGGCTTAACCTAACTGTACCCGACCGCTGGATTGGCCGTAATGACAGTGCTTGTTTCCCGTGGCCTCCACGGTCACCCGACCTAACGCCGTGTGATTTCTATCTTTGGGGGTTTATTAAGGACCGTGTGTATGTGCCTCCACTGCCAGCCGACCTTCCCGAATTAAGGAACAGGATCGAAACAGCTGTTGCAGCAATGACTAATGAGACACTTGTAGCGGACAGGAAAAACTTCCATCGTGCTAAAAGATAGAGCGAAGCCTTACAGGCGTTGCGTTGCAAGAAGAAAAATAATAACTTTAACTTTCAATTTAGAATTTCGTAAATAAGAATGTAACAAAGATAGCTGAATAAGTTTGGAGTAAAAAAGGCGCTTGATATTTTGGTGATTGATTGTAAATAAATGCATATATAAATATTTTTTAATTCTGCGGCTTAATATTTTTATTTATTCAACCTTCTGATTAATTGTTTGATGTTCGATCATAATAATATTCAAGACATCAACAACACTCATGAAAGTTTGGGAAGAACTCTCATATCGTCTTGACGTGTGCCGAGTGACGAATGGTGCTCACATTGAACACTTGTGGGCTATTATGTAAAACTGTTTGAGTTTCTCTTTCATTTGATATATCACTTGTGGCTGTAAGTTTGGTGTAATAAATATTATAACATGTTAAAACCCCGCTATTCATTTTGAAACACCCTGTATAATACTTGCAGTACACGCACAGTGATGCCTGTGCTAAAAATTTAAAGAAAATCCGTTGAATTAAAGAAAAACAAATTACATCAAAATTACATTTGCAGTAGCTCTCAAATGTAAAAAAACTCCATCATTCATCGCCAAATTCGCCAAGCGATTTTCTAATTAAAAAGAAAGTCAATTAAAATATGCACAGTGAATTTAAAATAAAGTAATAACTGTAAAATATTCATAAGCAACAAAGGCAACTTCCTCCAAAATGTTTAAAAAGAAAGTCATTGAAAAATGGTCTGGAAAATGGACCTAGTGTTATAGCAATTCCTTGAAAGAGAAGATCTGAATAATGGGCTCAATTCGAATCCCTTATATCCCCTGTTCTAATTAATTGAGAAAAATGGAACAAACATCATCTTGTGTGGGAAGGAAAACCCTTTCCACCGGTATGTAATGTTTGGGGGTTTGGGGATATTTTACCCCGTAATTAGCCGAAAAATAGTTTAATTAGTAAATTAGAAAAAAAAACCTTCGAAATTTAGAATTTCGGCTTCGAGATGCACAGGCCCGGGGTACGTTCGAATTTTTGTGCCAAGTTTCAGGGCGGTAGGTGCTATAGGGTCTTCTGGCCATTGGGTACAAATAAAGAAACACTGTCATCTTAATTGAAAATATGAGAGGAGTCTTTATGTTTTGTCAAAATTTATTATTATTATTTTTAATAAGAAATGAATGCTGTATAGATTAGTTTGAAGTTTATGTGTAAAATGTTCAGATAAATGTATAAATTTTCCCTTTTAACTAAAAGTGATGAAATATGTCGTTCTAGCTTTTCACTGTTCCCTCGATCGGCGGGCATCAGATCCAGAAGCCAGCTCCAGCAAATTCAGAAACTTCGACACTCTTTCACCATAACGAGACCCGTTCAAGTGAGTGAACATTTTTTTTTGTCTCGGTTATTGTTGTCAGTTTGCAAATTCTCTCTAAAAATCATATAGACGCCCACAGACCCAGATAGTAATAAACAAACGGAAAATGTTCAAAGACTGCAGAGTTAAACCAAACTGCGAAAAAAAAACTTAACAGAGCTGCTTAGTTAAAAAATGTAGTTATGGCATTTTTTGACAAAGTTATTTATTTCTCTTTCTTTCTGTAGCAGTTAAAACCAATGCAGAGTTCGTACACTCCTTCAAAACTCCTCCAATACTCCTTCATTTAGGAAATTTTTTTGAAGGGCCCTTCAAACTCCTTCATTTTGGTTCTAACTCCTCAGGGTTGGCAAGTTTCTGCCGAGGCGGTTAAAACCACTGGTAGAAACCGGTTAAAACCGGCATGGCAAAAACCACTTTCTGCCACATTTGCGGCAGAAACTGGCAAAAACTCACAAAATGCCAAAAAAAAAAAAATTAGTAATTGACATTCAATAGAAAATGCATGGAAAAGATAATGAATTTGTAACCAAAGCACAATTTAATTACAATATTAACAGAATTCAAAATCAAATATTACATTGTTTGGCCCCTGCATTTGCCTCTTAGAAAAGATGGTTTCTAAAATCTTAACACTTTTTCAATTTAATATGCGCAAATGAGAAACTTTAGCATATTCTTGCAACGGAAGAGCTAGCAGGCAATGCATCAAGGAACAAGCAATGTTCATGAAACTTTCATCTAATTGTACTGGAAAAATAAGTTTGGAGAAATAGGGCCAATTTGTTCTGCAAAGTTTTGACACTAGGTACAAAACCTACATTAATATGGGCAAGTAAAATTCTGGCACTTTTTTCTTGAAGCTCATGATAATTTCAATCACAAAGCAATTTAGATGAAATATATAAGCGAGCAAATTACAATCAGTAATGCCTGTTTAATTCAGTATTACACTCCTCTTTCCTAAGCAGCCATATGATTTTTTGTCCTTTGTTAGATTAATTCAAATATTAAGAGCATCTGCAATTGAAAAGTTCCCTTTCCGAACTAAATCATGGGTACTAGCGTAGGATTTTATTTTTTTAAATTATGAAATGAAGTTCAATTCTTTAGTTTACTTAAACAAATATCTTTCAGTAATTACTTGAGTTATTAAAGATGTTTTTAAGTTTTTGCCAGTTTCTGCCGGTTTTTACCGGTTATAACCAGTTTCTGCCACTGGCACGGCAAAAACTAGTTTCTGCCGGCAGAAAGCCAACCCTGTAACTCCTTCAAAACTCCTTCTTTTTTAGTTCAAGACTACATAATCTTCCTCTATGACAGTAACTTTAAATACATGGTTGACAACGTTGTCGCAAGGGAGATTGTATAAGCGTGATTTCTTTAAGGGGTAGTAATTTCATATTTATTTTTTTCATAAAGACGTGATTTCCAAATTAATCAGAGAAGTCATAAAAGTTGAAGGTGAAAATATTATTAGATGACACTAAGACATTTCATAAGTGAAGCAAATCATGCTTAAATGGCGCTTGGTCATTTTTTCAAGTTTTATGATCATTGTTTTTCCCTACACCACACTCTCAGCAGCAAAAGTCAGGTTGTCTAATTATTATTTAAATATTTAAAAATGCTTAAGTAGATGTGCTGTATTAAGTGATGTCATGTCTTGAGGGGGAGACGGGTTCACGAAATTGTGACAAGGGGGACGAAGTTGTGACAAAAAGTGACATCACACAGTTATTGTAACGATATGCCATAAAAATATGACATGTGACAAGCGGAGGAGTAGGTTGATGTGTGACACTTTAACAGAGGGGAAGTTGGTCAAATATGAAGTACGACATCATTTAATGACAACCCATCATTACTCCTTCAAAATCTCATTTTACTCCTCCAAAACTCCTTCATTTTATTTCTGAAATTGAGTACGAGCCGGAGAAGTTGGTGTTTGCCTATAGAAAAATTGTTAAGATGCGTAGCTGGGAAAAGTGCTGTCAAAAACTGAAAGTTTTAGAACTGTTTGATTGCTATAGCCAGTGCTCTAGTGTGATTACAGTAAAACGTGTTTTACTGTAATGATCACAGTTTACTGTAATGAATTTTGAAGTTATAAATGTAACTCATTGTACAGTGCAGTGCTTTATTATTACTTCATACTGTACGTACCATACTGTTTTATTTTATGTTTCTATCTCCCATTGATCATTGATTTCGTGCATTATAACGGTATTTTATGTTGAATAATGCAGCTTGTTTTAAAAATTACGGTAAAAATTCAGCTCTTTATGTAAGAAACGGTAATATATAGTTAAAAAACGGTCTAAAACAGTTTAAAAAGTGTTTAAAAATGTCTAAGACGATTGGATATGTTAATAAAAAAAATCACATACACAACACTTTTCCACATCACGAAATTTCAACTTAGGCGAGGAGTCTCGGAACACATCCGTCAACTAAGTCGGGATCCGACTGTACTTTCATCTAGTCTGTGTGTATACAGGAAAAGCTGTCTACAACGATACTGTTGGGACCTAAAAGAAATATCTTAATAGACAGGTTATCATTATAGAGAGTTTGATTATTCATGCTGACATTTCGCTGGGGCCAACAAAAAAATATTGTTATAGACAGGTTATTGTTATAGACAGTATCGTTATACACAGGTTTCACTGTATAAGCCTTTAAAAGTACTTTTAGGGGTTACAGTAAATCAAAAATGACCAAACGATCAAAAAAAAATTTTTATTGCTTATTTCAAAACCCAAAACTATTCTGAACACAGGGAAAAAGTTTCATTGCTTTAGTTCAAATATTTAAAAAGTTATGAGTGGTTTTAGGCCATGCTCGCTATGTGTTCTTATGCAGAAGAAAAACTTCAAACTGCTTTTTCTCGATGATGGTTTTTTTGTGTTTTCATGTCATTGGAATCCCTAAGAATTTTTTTCTATTAAAGATACCGCTTTAAAGTAATACTTTTTGCAATTGGGATAACAATATTTGACAAAACTGTGCATGGGATAAGCATTTTATAAATTACTCTTATGTTTAGAGCATGTTATACCTTTAAAATGGTTTAAAAACCAAATTTTTAAAAAAAAAAATACGATTTTTTTCGTAATTGATCACGGAAAGTTTTCTTGTAAACACAAAAGCAAATGAATGCACAGATTTTTACAGATGATGATTGTGATTGTTTAGCAAAAAGCTTTTTTTATATTAGTTTAAAAACAAAAAAAAACCTTCAAGATTTTTAAAAATTGAAATTTTTCTAAATGTTCTGAATTTTTAAAAAAAGTAAGCAATATTTTAAAATTCTTAAAATGAATTATTGATTACAAAGTAAGTAAGCATGTTATGGTTTCAACAAAAAATATAATTTACTTAAATTGAAAAAAAAATTGCTTGAAAGGTACTGTGACCCACCCCTTAAGGCTTCAGTTAGGATCATTTAAAAGGTTTGCTACAACCCAGGTTCAATTCTTTATGCACAATCCATATTTTTATTTCCCTTCCTACTTAACAAAAATATACAATCAGCATTTGCTGTAATAAAATAATAGTTTAAAAAACTTTTTAAAAAAATACGCTTTTGTAGCAAAATGAACTAAAAAGTGAAAAATAATCTTTGGATGATAGTAGTTGACCCATCACTTAATTTTAATGTAGTACAAAAAAGCGTGGTGGGCTGTCTATTTACATTTTTGCATTTACAACAAATGGAAGAAATTCAAGACAACGGATGAGAAGCCCCCCACGCTTTTTTGTATTACATTAAAATTAAGTGATTGGTCAACTACTATCATCCAAAGATTAGTTTTCACTTTTTAGTTCATTTTGCTACGAAAGCGTATTTTTTTAGTTTTTTAAACTATTAGTTTATTTTTCTGCTTTTTAGTCTTATGATGGAGAATTATCAGGCAAAATTTTTTTTTTTTTTTTTTCTGTGCAGTATATGAAAATTTGAATCAGATTGGGACTTAATTGACAAAATTATTTATAAAACGAGTGCGAGGTAATATCTTAAAAGTTAAGACAAGGGCACCCCGATGGGAAGCTACTGTGAGTCATCGATGTATGTTTGCGGAAATCATATTTATATTACTTTGAAAATTTGAGATGCAGTTGAATAAAAGTTTTGTTCAACAATGGTCTGATCAGCAATGAATTTCCAATGGAAGGCTCACCTAAGTTTTGGCATGAAATTAGTTAAAAACAATTCTATTTCATGTTCTAATTACCTCGAAACATTGGAGCACATTTTGTCTGATGCAGAAAAATGAAAGGTTTTTGCAGATATTTTTAAATAAATTTTGCGAGCATTTTTTGATGTATTTTTTAAAATTTTTCCTTTTTAACATTGTTGGATTCATGCCAGAACATTGATTAAAATTGGAGGAAACTAACAATTAAAAGAGTTAATTAATTAATTTGATTATGGAATATTGCATTGTCATGGGGTCTGAGGTCGCGTGCTAAATTTCAAAAGAATCCGATCGCAGGAAGTGGGCGAAATTTGAGCTGCAAGATTCCGTTACAAGATACATACATACATACATACATACAGGTGAAGCTAATAAAAGGATGTTAAAAAGAAAACCCTTTCTGATTCAAAACTTCAAAACTTTCCTCGTTCAAAACACCAAAAATGATCCAAATGAGTCAAATCATCATTCAACTATTAATTTGGGAGTGAGATGTGATTTTTGTAATTGTTAAATCAATCTATTTGAGAGAAACTTGCGAGGGGTTTTTCGATTAAGTAAATTGGAATTTTTGAAGAGAAAGTTGCTCTTTTTTTTTCTAGTTTACTTCCTGTATTTATATAATTGTGTACGTATACACTTGCATTAAATGAATCATTTTCCTCAATTGATATTACTCTGTTTTCCTTCTCACTGCCTCAGATATAAATTCAGATTTAGCGAGAAAACTAAGTTGCAAATAATACTGGATGTACAGAGACATTAAAATCTTACAGCTCTCTGTCAAAGTTAATGTTTTCATGCTGAATACTGGACATAAAAAATATTTGAAAGAAAAAAAACAGAAATTTTCCAATTTTTTTAGTTTTTTTTTAAATAAACCCTTTGGGGAAAAAAGTATTCCCCCAAATTTCTGTTTTTTTCCTTGACCATTCCTATCTCTAGTCGTTTTTTTTTAAATTTTAATTTGTAAAAATATTGATATGGTTCCCGACATCTGAATGCTCTGTTGCAAAACGTAATGTTCAGGGTTCGTACGGGGTCATGGAAATCCTGGAAAGTCATGGGAAAAAAATAAGCAAATTTCAGACCTGGAAAAGTCATGGAAAATTGAAATTTTCATTCCAAGTCATGGAAATTTATTCCAAGTCATGGAAAAATGTCCCGTGCGAAGAGAACGTAACAGTAGCTAAAAGAGCATTAGAAATCTTGAATGATTTAACAGTATTGCACCATAAAAGTTACAAAACTGAAAAATTAAACGATGTGAAAAACAAATCTGAATTTTGAAATCTCATTGCATCCATTTCTGTAGCAGCCGTTTGTCTTTTTTTGCAATGTGATTTCATTGCTTGGACATCACTCATTTTGAATTTACCATTATTTTCAACACTTCTTATATTTTATATTTTGTAGTAACGAAATTGCACGTTCTTTATTTTGCCACACCCCCTTTAAAAAACGCAATTCAATTGCATTCGATTTCGTTTCCATCACTCGTAAAAACTTTTAATATTGAATCTTGATCTTTTGAAGCAATTTATTGAAACTTAGTAATGACTCATTCAACCTTTGTCAAATTCATTTAATATTTTGCCTGTTTGTAAAAAATAACTATTAGACATTCAAGCATCATTATATTCCATTTACTGTATTTTTTCTTTACTTAAATTTATATGATGAAGACAAATAAGAATAGTTTAGTTTTTTAGGAGTACATTGATATTTTTTCAACCACAAGTAAGTGCTTCGATGAGGTAGTGGCATTCACATAGAAGTTTTGCTAATGCTCCTTTCCAAAAATTGGCAAGTTAGACATCAAAAAGTACTGTTCTCTTCATGTTACAAGGTCATGAAAATTTTTATGAAGTCATGAAAAAGTCTTGGAAAAGTCATGGAATTTTTTCATCCAAATAGAGTATGAACCCTGAATGTTGCACTCTGTCTGACGCTCAAGTTCCTGGTTATAATGGTCTGTTCAGTTACTTGAATGTTTGCTCGTGTAAACATGAGCATATTCACAGGGTTCGTACACTCCTTCAAAACTCCTCCAATCTCCTTCATTTAGGAAATTTTTCCAAAAGGCCCTTCAGACTCCTTCATTTTGATTTTAACTCCTTCAAAACTCCTTCTTTTTTAGTTCAAGACTACATCATATTCCTCTATGACAGTAACTTAAAATACTTCCATTGACAACTAACTTCGTCACAAAGGCGATGTTAATGTAGTAATTTCGTGCATTTGTTTTTTTTTCGATTTACAAATGGATCATCGTTAAGTCATAAAAGTTGAAGGTGAAAATTTTATTAGAAGACTAAGAAATTTCATAAGTAAAGTAAAACATGTTGGTGATTGGCTTTTTTTTTTTTTTTTTTTCAAATTTTATGATTACAGTTTTTCCCTCCTCTACACTCTCAGCAGCAAAAGTCAGGTTGTCTAATTATTATTTAAATATTAAAAAGTATAAGTAGATGTACTGTATTAAATGATTGTTTAGTAAATCAAAGTTATGATATTGTAAAATAAAAAGTGTCATCCACAAGTGATGTCATGCCTTGAGGAGGAGACAGGCTCATGAAATTGTGACACGGGGAAGAGAGAGGGGGACAAAAAGTGACATCACACAGTTGTAACAATATGTTTGTAAAAAATATGACATGTGACAAGAGGAGGAGTTAGGTGAAGTGTTATAAAGGGGGTGTACTCCTCATAGTGTACTCCTTGAAAATCTCATTTTATTCCTTCAAAACTCCTCTAAAACTCCAGGGTTCGTACGCTCCTTCAAAACTCTTCCAATACTCCTTCATTTAGGATTTTTTTTTGAAGGGCCCTTCAAACTCCTTCATTTGGGTTTGAACTCCTTCAAAACTCCTTCTTTCTTAGTTCAAGACTACACGATCTTCCCTATAACAGTAACTTAAATACTTCAATCAACAACTTAACCTTGTCACAAGAGAGAAAAGGGCGATTTTAATGTAATAATTTTGTGTATGTGTTTTTTCTTTTTCATAAAGATGTGATTTACAAATTGATCATAGTTAAGTCATAAAAGTTGAAGGTGAAAGTTTTATTAGAAGACTAAAGCATTTCATAAGTGAATTAAATCATGCTTCAATGGTGCTTGGCTATTTTGTCAAGTTTTATGATTATTGCTTTTCCCTCCACCCCATTCTCAGCTAGCTGCAAAAGTCAGTTTGTCTAATTGTTATTAAAATATTTAAAAATACATAAGCAGATGTACTATGTTAAGTTATTGTGTTTAAGAAACAATTGTTTAGCAAAGTACAGTTATGATATTGTAAAATGAATCGTCCACAAGTGATGTCATGCCTTGAGGGGGAGACGGGTTCATGACATTGTGACAAGGGAAGAGAGAGGGTGACGAAAAGTAACATCACGCAGTTGTTATAACAATATTTTTTATAAAAAATATATGTGACAAGAGGAGGAGTAAGATAAAGTGTTACACTTTGTGACAAAAGGGAAAAGGGTCAAACATGTTGAAAAAAAAGTGCGACATCATTTAATAACAGCCCATTAGTACTCCTTCAAAATCTCATTTTACTCCTTCAAAACTCCTTCATTTTTTTTTCTGAAACTGAGTATGAACCCTGTTTCATTATTCATACCATGTCATCATGTAAAGGGCATTTCATTTGATGGGGCAAAAGTGTTTTTCCCCCCCTCTTGTTCAAAATGTTTTGGTGACTGTTGCATGTGAAATAACCTTTGAAACTGTCTCAGCTCTTAGGTTACATCTGCCTGGAGAACTGTTGGGGCGAACCTCAGTACCAGATCTCTCGCGTGGAGTCTGATTCCGAAGTCTTTTACGTCGCATGGGTCAGTATGCTTTTAAGTTTTCAACTCAAGTTCTAGAATATTTCATTTTGTGCTGTTACCCGGTTACTCTAAAGAAATTTATAAAATGTACACTAACGGAAACTAATTTTTTTTTTTAAACAAGTAATTTGATCCTTTTTTACTTCCTTTTACAAAAAAGGAAGTATTGTATTCGCGAAAAGATTTTCACTCAAAAATCGACCTTCATTTCCATTTTGCTCACCCCCAAATGAATACAGTAGAAGACCGTTATAACGCACACCTTGGGACCAGAGCTCTTGCGTTATACAGGTTTTTGCATTATATAGGTCATTTTACAAATTTTGAAACTAATATTCAGAATATGTCTATGCATTAGCACTTCAGAATGAGTTTTATCTGCAATGAGTATTAAAGCACTAATATTACAGTCAGCCATTCACAAATAAATATGTTTCTTTATTACAAGAAAGTGAAATATCCTGCACTTCTGCTAGCTTCATGGTTTGCATAACAGCTGCATTTTCAAGAGCCATCTGGTATTTTCTGTTTACTTTGAGTACTCATTTTCAATTTAAGAGCTTTGAATTAAGATGGAAAGATGAAAAACTTTCAAAATTTAATTTGCCTAACCATTTTTATGTTTGCAAAGCAAAACAGGAATTTTTTAAACTTCAAAACCTATTGTTTACTTCTGAAAAGTGGTGCGGTTTATAGAGAATTGCGTTATACAGGTCGGCGTTATAACGGTCTTCTACTGTATTAAGTTTTTTTTTTTTTTCGACTTGACCACTCGTGGATAAGTGCCTAAGAACGTATAGACACCTGAAATATCCATTTTGACGATTACCGAGTTGAATACAACCAGTTTTCTCGTGACGTCGATATGGACGTGCGTATGTGTGTATGTATGTCACATAACTCAAGAACGGTATGTCCTAGAAAGTTGAAATGTGGTACGTAGACTCCTAGTGGGGTCTCGTTGTGCTCCTCCCCTTTTGGTTGCATTCGGGTGTTTCTATAGGGGTTTCTTGCCTCTTTTTTTGGGGGAAATCATTGGTAATTTGGATGTAAACTCAAGTTGTATTATCATTTGTTGGACACTTGGTGATATATCGCCAGCCTTTTGGTCACCAAGTTTTGTCGCCAACTTGGCTTTTTTTTTTTAAATCTGGTTTCAATTTAACCACTGTTGGTGATATTGAGAGTTTAAGCAATTGAATCACATTAAAATTGCCAATAATGGGGAGATAAATCTGTGTTAAACGTTTTTTTGCTTTGGTTCACAAGAAACTAGGGGTGAAAATATTTAGTGTTTCCTTGTTTACTCCAAGGCGCTATTATCATTAAATGGGCGTAAAAGGAAGTCATGTGATGTGCTCGTTTTCATTGTGTTATAAAAGAAATATTTGTATCCTAAGATCACCCTAAGAAAATAAAAAGATAAAAAAGAACATCCATCATTCACATGAATTTTGCACGAATTGAGATAAAACCCTCATTAAAATCGTTTTTATGTTAAAAAAATAATTATTATTTATGCTAAATAAACTAAATTAATTTTACAGGAAGCCATGTGTATGTTTTTGAGTTCGAGGGAGATGTGTGGGGGGAGGAGGGGGGATAGCTTTTAAACTCAAAATTCAACTTAGGAGGGACTAATAAAGATTTTTTGCTTGTTTGTAAAAAGAGTGCTTGTAAACTGTGAGTTTTGAACTGCAAATGGTTGAAAATGCCTTAAGTGTTTTCTGTTGCAATAAACAGATTAAATAAATAAATAAATTAGGAATAGTAAAAAAAAAAAATTCTTCACACGAAGTCAATATTCTGCTGTGAGCAGGTAAAAGGCAGTATCTTCAGAAAGGCGTTTTCGAGATATTCAAAGAAACGCATTTTGGATTCAATACATAATGTTGGAATAAGACCTTTTTTTCAGTGGAATTGGAATAAGTAAGCTTGTACACTTAAACTAATGTACATTAGATAGATGACAAAAATACAAGAAAATTAGAAATTTTCAGTTTCTGCCCTTTACCTGCACACGGCAGCATTGTAGAATCAAATAATGTATCAAATGGTAAAACACATCCTCATATAAATAATAGCCGATGATAAAGAAACCCGCGTGTTTCAATAATGAAACTCGAGCCACTGCATGATCATTTGATAATATGTTTTGATCATGTTTAACATGCAGGGAAAAGCTTTATTGTGATAAGGCTGAACTCAATCCAGCGACTTAACAGTTTTACTGGTTGGACAGCCATTTTAGGAAAACAAAGGAACCAAAACAATTCGCAGCTCCAATAAACTATAGGGGGGCACTGTAGCCAATGTCTAATGGCGGATGAAAAAGGTAAAACAAACAAATGCCTTAACTTATAACTTGCCTTGAAGATTAGTGAATGACAGTCATTTATCATAGTGTTTGTATTAAGCTTTCTTTTCTATTCTGAAATTACATTACACTAAAGCACGTGGAATGGAATGTTTTACCTTTTTCGGTAGCATTGTTAACCACCGCAAGATATCGTATTCGAGCTCTGGAGTTGCGAATTGATGCTATCTACTGGAGTTTAGGGGTTAATAATCCACTGGTGTTAGGATTATAATTTCAACTACAGTCGAACTTGTCTATCTCGAATTTTTACGGAAGATAAGAAAAATTCGAGATATAAAGGTTTCGAGGTACAGAGGTTTTGAAAAAAGTTCTAAAAATAAGGAATTGGAGCAATGACTCGAAAGTAAAACTTTGAAGCACTTTTACTAATCAACAATGTCCCCTTCCTCTCAGTTTCCGAATGGATATAATTGCTGGAAAACTTGCTTCTTGTGCATAAAGTTTTTAATTCTGGAGGAGTATGTGACTGCTAATATTAAGAAAAATGCTTTTTGTCTCCAAATTCCAGTTAATGAAGATCGTTGAGGATCGAATTCAAGAAAGACACTTTAGTCGAAATTCGAGACATACAGGTTTTCAGAAAATGTCATTCGAGACAAACATGGGGGAAAACATTGAATTAATACTTTATGAGCAGGGAAAACGAAAAACTTCGACATAGAGAGGTTTTTGAGATAAGCAGGTTCGAGATAAACAGGTTCGACTGTATCAAAAAACAGGCAATTGCTTCGTTCAAATGTAGAAACAATTTTCACCTGTCATACCATGACGGGCGACTCTCTAGTGTTTAGATATTGATCAAAACACGTGTTTGTTTCTGATGATAATGTGAAGCAAATTTCAGGTGGTGATTGCCGGATTGCCTCCCGACAACTGTCGCTTCATGTGCGAGAAGGTGTGCAGGTCTCCCGAAGAAGCCAAACACTACGCTGCCTGTGCCGTTCTCAAGAAACTCGGCATCGCCCCCGGATTGTAATTATAACATTTTTTTTTTTCATTTACTAGGAGGCTCTGCCCCCTGCTCAC
This sequence comes from Uloborus diversus, assembly GCF_026930045.1. Classification (NCBI taxonomy): domain Eukaryota; kingdom Metazoa; phylum Arthropoda; class Arachnida; order Araneae; family Uloboridae; genus Uloborus; species Uloborus diversus. Next base: position 1,865,516 of record NC_072732.1, read on the forward strand.
TCACTAGTGCTCGCCGACCCCCGAAGATTGCTTTGCAATCTTATTTGATTCCAGGGTTGGCTTTCTGCCGGCAGAAACTAGTTTTTGCCCGTGCCAGTGGCAGAAACTGGTTATAACCGGTAAAAAACCGGCAGAAACTGGCAAAAACTTGAAAGCGTTTTTAATAACTCCAGTAATTACTAAATGATATTTGTTTAAATAAAATAAAAAATAAACTTCATTTCATGATTAAAAAAAAAAAATCCTATATTAGTGCCCTTGATTTAGTTTGGAAAGGGAACTTTTCAATTGCAGATGCTCGTAATATTTGGATTAATCTAACAAAGAGCGAAAATTATATTGGGGCTTGCGGAAAGAGGAGTGACATAGAAAATTAAACAGGCATTACTGATTGTAATTTGCTTGCTTGTATTATTCATCTAAATTGCTTGTGATTGAAATTATCATGTGCTTCTAGAAGAAAAATGCCTGAATTTTACTTGCCAATACTAAGCTAGATTTTGTACCTATTATCACAGCTTTGCAAAACAAATTGGCCCCCAATTCTAGAAACTTATTTTTTCCAGTCAAATTTTTTACAGTTTTCCCAGTTACTAGATGGTGGGTCAGTTAAAAAAATATATGAAAGTTTCACTAACATTGCTTGTTCCTTGATGCATTGCCTGCTAGCTCTTCTGTTCGAAGAATGTTTAGAACATTCTTCGAACAGAAGTTTCTCATTTGTGCATATTGAATTGAGCAACTGGTTAAGATTTTAGAAACCACCCTTTCTAAGGAGCAACTGCAAGGTTTAAGCAATGTAACATTTGATTTTGAATTGAGATAATATTGCAATTAAATTGTGGGCTTTGGTTAACAACTAATTATTTTCTCCATGCATTTTCTATTGTATGTCAATAGTTAATTTTTTGTCATTTTGTGAGTTCTTGCCAGTTTCTGCCACAAATGTGGCAGAAAGTGATTTTTGCCTTGCCGGTCTTAACCGGTTTTCTACCGGTGGTTTTAACCACCTCGGCAGAAACTTGCCAACCCTGTTTGATTTGCAAAAATTTAAATCGTCAGTTAGAAAGAAACGGATAAAAAAACGCATTGCTCCCTTTGGATCAAAAAGCACCCCTTCTCCGGGTTTCAAAATAACTTATACCCCCGAGCATCATAAAAGTGCAATTTTTGTAAGTTTGATAAGTCGTTTTCATATTCGTTGTCTCGGGTAATATATTTAGCTCGGGGCTCGAATTGAATCGAGCCTGAGATTTTTCGTCGAAATCGAAACCCTTAAATTTTTGTGAATAAGAAAGAAAAAAGCGAATCAAAAAGACGTAACTATGGCAACGCCAAATAAAACATGAATAATTTTAATGCATATGAGATTATTCTAAATTATTTTTAATGGCTTGTAACTTTTTTTCCTTTGTAGATAGAAGCCCAATTTTTCGAATTGGTCGAGTTAGATCTGGAGTAAAAAAGGTCGCTTTTTCCAATGGCGTCAAAAAAGAAAGCTGTGGACAATTCCTTCACTTTTTATTGATTTTTTTAATGAAGAAAGTAGTGCCTACATTTCAGCTAAGCCTAAAAAAGGTCGAGCTAAAAACGCAAATAACTCCCGCCGTACTTAAGTTAGAGCATTGAAACAAAATGGGTAGAACGCAGAAAACTCTACCCTTTCAAACTATATATAATATTAATATGTCCAAGTAATTTTTCACCCCTTTAATGGGCAACAATAGGCAATTTATGCGAAATTTGAGCTTAAAAAATGAATTACAAAAAAAACTAATTCAAATTTTAAAAGATAAAACCCCAGGTGCACACCCCCGGGGCTCGAAGTAGTTTTGTACAAAACTTCAAGGCTGTAGGTGCTAATTTTATTTACTATAAGGATATAAAGTTGCACTCAAACCTGTTTTTTTTTTCACAATGGATAAGGACTGAACAAAACATTTTTAAAAAACCCCAAAACTTCATAAGTAGAAATATAGAATAGTTTTTGCAGCACAATTTTTTTAAAAAAATGGTGAATGGGAGCAGCATAAAATAATCTCACAAAGGAAATAACTCGAAACCTTATTATCGAATGAGTCGGAAGTGTCTTTTTAAGGGGTCTAAGGACCTTTAACTTTCAAAATTTTTGAATTTCTGGAAAAAATATATGTCATGCATAATTTAATTCAGAACAATTTGATGCCTTATTTATTACCATACGCAAAAAACTTTTCAAGTTATCATAAAAATGCGTAAACTTTCCCCGTAGAGATTTATGTTAACAGCAGCTGTTTAAGCTTCTCTTTTCTCAGGTGCCGGTTTCTCGTTTTGCGTGCGTGATATATCTCAGAAAGTTTCTTATCTATTTCCGTAAAACTTTTCATGCCTCTTTGTATGGTTTATTTTTATGATTTGAACTTAAATTTTATTTTTTCAAATTTATTTATTTATTTATTTTTTATTTATTTATTTATTTTTATTTTTTTATTTTTTTTTGAACTTTTAAAAGGTAATATCAAAATGTTGAGCAAAAATGTTTTTATTTTAAATAATATCTTTCATTTTTAGTTAAAATTTAGACTCAGATCATAAAAATAAACCAGACAAACATGCATGAAAAGTTTTACAGAAATATATAACAAACTTTCTGAGATATATATATATCACGCACTCAAAACAACACGCAAAACGAGAAACCGGCACCTGAGAAAAAGAAGCTTAAACAGCTGCTGTTAACATAAATCTCTATGGGGAAAGTTTACGCACTTTTACGATTATAACTTGAAAAGTTTTTTGCGTATGGTAATAAATAAGGTATCGAATTGTTCTGAATTAAATTATGCATGACATATATTTTTCTCAGAAAGTCAAAATTTTTGAAGGTAAAGGTCCTTAGGACCCTTAAAAGAAATGGATACACAACAGATACTCGGAATATGATTTAGAAAATGCACTTGCTAACATTTTTTAATATTTATTTACATATGCACCTTTCTTACGCATTTAAAACTTGTCAAAACGTATAACAATTATCCTTCGTAGAGTCCTACAGTGCACAAAGTTTCTAGAGGTGACCTGGTTCAAAATCCCTTTTGCCACTCGTTTTATAGATAACTTCATCAGTTCAATTGAAACTTTCATATACCACACAAAAACAGCTTGAAATGTATGACTAAACTTGGTACATTAATATTTAACCCTTTCTTGACACAATCAAACCTTTTCGTGCTGAAAACACTAAAATCTTGCAATACACAAGCCATCACAAAAAAGCATGTCTGACACAAAAATATATTTTCTTCCCAGTTTGTGAAAAATTTGCAGAATGTAACTTTACAGCTTCATGCAGAAATACATTGTTTCAGTGCATGTAAAAAAAAAATAATTTTGCATATTTCTCATCCATGGATGAAAGCCGTGCTAAGTATGGGTATCGATAACCTTCTTAGAGATACAAGACATCTGAGCAGAATATGGAAAGTTATTAAAAATGAACATAAACAAGTTATTCAAATTTATGTTAATTTTGTAAAAATAGTGCTCTCAGAATCAAGTGTTTGCAAACTTACATAAAAAGACCCATTCAATCTATGTATTATTAAAATTAATTATTGAAGGATTGTCTTTAAACTATTTATAGGTATATTTAGAATGCATGTATTTATTGAATGATGACCCTTTTAAAATACAGTGTGTCCGAGAAAGATCCGTACAACTTCAAAAATTTATTGAAAAAGAAACGATAGGGTTACAGCGAAACTAAACAGTACATTAGATAGAATAACTCAAAAAGTTTTTTTTCCTATCACAGGGTTCGTACGCTCCTGACAAACTCCTTATAAACTCCTGCTTTTTAAGAAAAGAAAATATGGGCCTTTAAAACTCCTGAATTTTGCTATTATCTCCTTACAAACTCTTTATTTTTTTATTCTACGTGGCCTTAAAGATGTTTTTTTCTATCGCCAATCCGATGAAGTAATTACGTTGTACCTAACTTTACTAAAAATTCCGCTATTTATTCGTCTGTTAATACCGGAAATCTGATTTTTCCGTTAGACAAATTTCTTTTCTGCATCCGAATTTTTTTTCCAAATTTATGATGATTATGTGGATAGTTATTTGTAAAAGTACCATGCCAAAGTTTTTTTTTTTTTGCTTCTAATAATTCTTTTATGTAACCCCCCCCCCCTGTATTTGAATTTGATACCCAGGCTGCTCACGTCAAAGAAAATGCAGTAAATGCATATTTTACTATAAATTTAGTATGTTTGTGCGTTCAATGTTTTGTATGAAAAAAAAAAAATAATATTAGGGTTATACATAGTTTTTCTGAAATAAGTTTTAAAAAATACATCTTTAAACGGGAAACTAGTCCTTAAAAAATAAAATGAACTCCTGTCAAACTCCTTAAAAACTCCTTACTTTTGATTTTCAAAGTTGAGTATGAACCCTGTATCACTTAAGTTATGAGACCCTTTCATAGCGTTGATGTCAGCATGCTGAAACGGTCGTGGATGGAATTGGATTATCGTCTCGATATTGTTCGTGATTAGCACAAACAATATCGAGACGATAATCCATTTCCATCCACGGCAGTTTCAGCATGCTAACATCAACAGTAGTTACAGCTGTTTGGATGTTTTATTCCGTCGTGTTTGCTTATCGGATTTTGTTTCGATAAACCACGCAACACATTGAGCTTTTTTCACGCGATGCGGCATTGAAATGACTAAAATGCTTTAATATTCCTTTGCGTGACATGTAGCGCCATCTATGGTCAGAAACATACTGCAGAAAAATACTTTTGAGTTATTCTATCTAATGTACTAATTAGTTTCGCGGTAACCCTATTGTTTCTTTTCCGATAAATTTTTGAAGTTGTACCGATCTTTCTCGGACACCGCGTAGTTGCGAGTGTTTGCAGGGGCGTAGCTAAGGGGGGGGTTTTGGGGACAAAACCCCCCCCGAAAAGTTAGTCTCAAAAAAAAAAAAGAGAAAAAGAAGAGAGAAGAGAAAGAAAAAAAAAAGAAGAAAAGGGAAAAATTCCAAGCGATTATACTACATATATATATATATTATATATATATATATTATATATATATATATATTATATATATATATATGTTATATATATATATATATATATATATATATATATATATATATATAAGAAGTAACCCCCCCCCCCCCCCGAAAGTCGGGTCTAGCTACGCCACTGAGTGTTTGTAATAATGATTATTAATGTTTTATGAACAGAAGCAAGATAGGTATTTAAATTGACAAAATGATGTATCCAGGAATAGTTTCTACTTCTCTTGATGATAAGGAAAATATTGGGCTGGAGTTCCCGGGCTCGCTCGAATCATGAAGGCTCACGGCAAACAGATGTCTATGTGGTTTTTTTAAAAAAACCTGCAAGTATCATTAAGTACTTTGTGGACGATGGAACTTATTTTACTTTGTGTATATATATATATATATATATATATATATATATATATGTATATTATTAATAATAATAATAATAAAAGTGAAAAAATATTGAAAAGACTACACCAAGAGCCCATAGATGCGCAACGCAGCAAAACTAAAAAGCCAAGTAAATATAAAATAAGCAAACAAAATTTCAAATATTAAACAAATTATATAAAAATAATGATGATAAAAAGGAAAATTGCAAATAGCTATTAAATAGGAAAAGATAAAGTCTGAATCCCGAGCTCATCAGCCGTGGAGGATTCATTAATTATGGTCAAAAGACAAAAAATTTAACTATGAACTAAAAGAGAATGTTTAAGCTCCAGTACATGTCACGTGGATGGCTAATTATTGGAACTTGTTTTTCCTAATTAGTCGAGGCGAAACCCCCTGCTTTTAGTTTTAGGTTTGAGCTCTTGTTTATTGTTTATAGTTTAGCAAGTGGTGCGTTTGCCCATTGTTACTCTATATTGCATGTACTGGAGTTTAAACATTCTCTTTTAGTGCTTAGTTAAAAATTTTGGTCTTTTGACCATAATTAATGAATCCTCCACGGCTGATGAGCTCTGGATTCAGACTTTATCTTTTCCTATTTAATAGCTGTTTGCAATTTTCCTTTTTATCATCATTATTTTTATATAATTTGTTTAATTTTTGGAATTTTGTTTGCTTAATTTTATATATATATATATATATATATATATATATATATATATATATATATATACAATAATCTCATTTTTCTTTACAGGTCAGGATTTTCCTTTCATCAGTCCGTCTGTATCTATGCCGAATTTGAGTCCCAGTTTCCCCAAAACTCTCGCATCATCCAGTGCCTCCAAGTATGGTGAGTGTCTGTTCATTTATGTCTTAGAAGTTCGTGTTGCTTTTAACATCCACTGAGGCAGTGAGAAGCAAAGGGATGTGTAAGTTTCGAGTTTCTAGTACCATCTCGTACCCCAAGGCAGAGAGGACCTTATATCATTTGTAGGGGAGAGTGGTAATGAAAGGGCCACCAACAAAAGATGAAAAAGTTTTTGCATAACATTATCCTAGATGCCACTAACAGATGGAGGTATTTGTTCTTCCAAGTTTGTCTAATTTTTAATTGTTTGAGAGAAGCCGTTTTTCCACCAGAGTAGGATGATCTAGAATCTGATAGAAAAGTACAGTAAAACCTGCAAAGTTGACCACCTTTGTAAGTTGACCTCCTGTCTAAGTTGACCGCTTTTATCAGGAACAGAATTAGTCCTGATGAAGGAAAACCTCTGTAACTTGACCACCTCTCTATCTTGACCACTAATATACACCAGCTTTGGTTTGGAGTATTGTTAAAAAACCCTTTGTAAGTTGACCACCAGGCAAAAGCATTAAGTTGTACTTCATCAGTTAGTTTTCAGTTATGCCTCAAATGAGTAATTTTAGAAAAACCTATGAATATTTATGTTTCCATCAAAAAACATTGGGCTAGTGTTAAGTCCCAGAAAATGCGCCAAACTTCAATAAGGAGTTATTTTGTTGAAAAGTAGATTACCATGGACACAAATGTACAAGAAAAAATCAAATGAAGAATTTGAGTCACTTTTGACTTGTCATGAATTTTTAGGAATTGTTAATATCAAGTAAGTAGTTTTTCATAAGCAATGAGGTTTTTTTTTATTTTTTAGATTGATTCACAGAAGTTTTAAATTTGTATGATACTTTACGTGTCATTCTGGTAAAATATCTCTAAAAATATTTAAACAACTTTTTTTCTTATTGTTTTAAAGTAATGTCAAACAATGACAGTCAGTTTAAAGTATTCCAATTAGTTAAAAACTGAATGCATGGGACAAAAAATGACCAAAAAAATAAGTTTTCATTACTACCCTTAAGTTGACCACCTGTCTAAGTTGATCACCAAAGTACTGCACCGCAAGTGGTCAACTTACACAGATTTCACTGTATTTTCTTCCCTTTTCAGTAAAATAAATACTAACTAAAAATTATCTCGAAATTTGTCACAACGTTAGTTAGAAGCGATTTTTCGAAAATTCGATGTAGTTCTTTTTCTACTCCAATTTTAAGAACAAAACTATCATAAGATGGATGAGTAAATTACGAAATGATCATAAAGTGGAACCGTAACATGGGTACAAGCCAACTGGCGAGAAAATTCACCATACATTATTTGTAAATATACAGGCGAACCGAAAGACCTTTTAATTTTTCTATTAAGGGCAAAGCCGTACGGGTGCCACTAGTTTAAAATAAAGTAATAACAGTAAAATATTCATAAGCAACAAAGGCAACTTCTTCCAAAATGCTTCAAAAGAAAGTAATTGAAAAATTGTCCGGAAAATGGACCTCGTGTTATAGCAATTTCTCGCAAAGAGAAACCTTGAAAGTTGGCTCAATTAGAATCGCTTATATCTCCAGTTCTAATGAATTGAGAAAAATGGAGCAAACATCATCTTGTTTGGGAAGGAAAACCCTCCCCCCCCCCGATACATAATGTTAGGGGGGTGGGGGGATTTTTTACCCCCTAATTAGCCAAAATTTAGCTTAATGAATTAGAAAAAACAATTCGAAATTTAGAATTTCGGCTTCGAGGTACACAGGTTCAGGGTACTTTCGAATTTTTGTGCCAAGTTATAGTTCAAAAACGATACTGGTGTATACAATAGCTAAAAAATAGGAATAAAACTCACACATGCATTTAAATTATTGCTAAAAAGAATAACATTGAATGTAAAAAAAAATATGTAAAAGCTAAAATCAAACAATAATATAATCATAAGTCACCACCATTAAAGAAAAAAATTGTGAAAAGACCGGCGGATAATTCGAGCCGCAGATAATTTGATTGTCTATAATCGGGAGTTTACTGTATTAATATTTTTATGAGAAATTATGGTTATTGATTCAATGCGACACGGTACAAAATATTTTGATTGATGGTATGTAACTGCAGTTGAACTCTCTTAATACGATCACGTTTAATAGGAAGTGGTGGCTAAAATGAGCATGTTTGTTAACTTTGTTTTGCTATCTAATTACATTAAACATTTCTTGTAGAATACGTACATTAAATTGAAACTGGCGTAGAATAGCTGTCACCACTTGATAACTAAGAGATGGGTAAGAAGTGACTCAAAGGATTAGGAATGCATGATTAGCTTTCTGCAATGACACAAAGTATCAGAAAAAAAAAGTATTCAATCAGAAAAAAAAAGTATTCAATCAGAAAATTTTCCTTGAAAAGGACACAGGGTTCGTACGGGTCATGGAAAGTCATGGAAAAAAGATAAACAAATTTCAGACCTGGAAAAGTAATGGAAAATTAATATTTTAATTAAAAGTAATGGAAATTTATTTTAAGTCATGGAAAAATGTTTGGGTGGTAAGAAAGTAACAATAGCTAAAAGAGTGCTAGAAATATTGAGTGATTTAGTAATCTTAATATATAAAAATCAATGTCCTGAAATAACATATATATATATATATATATATATATATATATATATATATATATATATATATATATATATATATATATATATATATATATATATATATATATATACATACATATATATATCAACGCACAGCCGAAACTGCTGAAGCTTCAGACTTGAAATTTGGCAGGCATGTCCGCATGATTACGAAAGTAACCACTAAGAAAGGATTTTTCGAAATCTCAATTAGTTCGGGAGAAATTAATTAAAACCTCTTAATTTCTGCGAAATTGAAACCTGTCATTGAACTCAAATCCCTTATTTTTGAAGGCTTTCCTCCATTCAAATCATTATTCAGTACTTCATCTCAACTTTTGGTCGATAGCGAACTATAAATTTGATATTGTTTTTGTTTCTCACGTGGTTCTTCGAGGCTTTTCTCAAGTCAAATCATAATGTTTCTGTCTATTGTTTTCGTTTTTTCAAAACTAGAAACGAAGTTTTTAGGAACATCATCACAGATGGACTATCCTTTTGAATTTAGAAGAGTGCAGTTTCCTGTTAAAGTTGGCTTTGCAATAACCATTAATAAGTCACAAGGACAGACATTAAAAGTAGCAGGGACCGATTTAAGAGAGTTTTTTTATTTACTTTTTTTCACACGGCCAATGTTATGTAGCTTGCTCCAAAGTTAGTTCATCAAGCAGCTTAATAATTTTAGCACCTGAAAAAAAAACTAAAAATGTGTTATACAAAGAAGTTCTAGCTTAAACATAGGTATATTAATAAAATATGGATGGCCTGTGTTTGCAAAGATAATCAATACTTTAAAATGATCGTTAATAACAGTTAAAGATCGGTTAAGGACAAAGGCATATATGTAAGGAGTCGAGGGGCCCCGGGATCCTCCCCAAATTAGAAAAAGTTATAGGTAATAAGTAATTATTACAGGGGATTTTCGAAACTAGGTGCACCAAGCACTGTTAACCCCTGCTAATTCCATTACCTGAGCAATGCCGGGTACGGGAATGCTAGTATTGCATATAAATTGAACGATCTAAGAAACAAATCCGAGTTTTTAATCCAATTTCATCCGCTTCTGAAACAGCTGCTCGCCTTCTTTTGTTATGTGATTTTATTACTGGAGCATCTCTAATTTTGAACTCACCATTATTTTCAGTACTTCTTATCTTTTATATTCTGTAGTAGTGGACTTGCACGTTTCTGATTTTGCCACGCACTCTCAAAAAGTGTAATTCAATTGCATCCGAGTTCATTTCAACTACTTGTAAAAAGTTCATTATTAAATTTATCCGAGTTTATCTTAAAATGTTGAAGGCTCTAAAATGAAGACTTTAGTAAGGCAATAGAACATAGACATAAGGGAATTCTAATACTCTAAAACAGTAGTGCCCACCATACAGCTCGCAAAACTGATCCTTTTAACCAGCTGAAATATCTGGTTTCGAATAATGAATTTACTAAAAGTGGCTTTACTTTAATGAATTAATATACTGTCCAGCTACATGGGTAATTAGATGCACTCTCTATTGACATCAATGTTTTTATGAAGTAAATTTATTATTTTAAACTTAGTGATGACTCATTCAATTTTTGTCCCATTCATTACTATTCTGCTCTATTAATTAAATATTTATTAGACATTTAAACATCAGTTGTGTTGCACATTCACTATATTTTTATTTTGCTTGAATTTATGTGATGAAGACAAATAAGAATAATTTATTACTTTCAGCAGTATGCACTGATATTTTTTCAGTCACAAGTAAGTGGTGCCAATGGGGTACTGGCACTCACGTAAAAGTTTTTCTAATGCCCATTTCCGAAAAAATTGGCAAGTTTTACATTAAATAGTACTACTCTAAAATTTTTATGAAGTCATGAAAAAGTCTTGGAAAAGTCATGGATTTTTTTCTTCCAAATAGAGTATGAACCCTGAGGACAGAAATTTTGTTCGTCTTAACCGAAACTTTCTTTTTGTTAACCCCCGACACACAAAGGAAGGGGATTATAAGTTTGAGTCAAGCCCATAACACTGATACGTCAAATTGACGTATCTGTGTGTCTGTCTGCGGCACTCTAGCGCCTAAACGGATGGACCGATTTTGAAAAAAAATAAAATTTGTTCAAAAGGCGAGTTGATCGAGAGTGTTCTTAGCTAGGTTGCATCTTTGGATGACATTAATGAACAAAGATATTAATGAAAAACCTCTAAAACATTTTTCACTACTTTTGTAGTGAAACAAAGTTAAAATTTTTAAAATTTAATACCAAAATAAAGAGAATTTTTCCCATGTCTAATAGAATATTTTTGGAACTTCCATGTTTCGTAGAATTCAAATTATATAACGTTTTTTTAAAGCAGATTTTAATAATGGCTAAGCTTCTATTCATGCGATTGATAACCGAATTCATTGTTGGCCGAAATTAAAAGCAATGATTTAAAATTTTCATTGTTGCCAGTTTCTATTAAAAAGCAAATTAAATACTTGCAATTGATTTTTAATAGTATAAGGCTTTTTAAATGATTTTCGATTTTCCCTCTTGATTATACAGTTACGACTCGGTCGGAGTTTTTAAAATTTTTAATTTTATCGTTCTGCGTAATATCTGTGACGTTTTTAATGTAGTTCAATAGCAAACCAAACTTAGCAAAATGTTTTAGCCATGATTTCGTATTAACAGAGCTCAGCTGTATATGAAGTGAAAGATTTTTTTTTTTCTGAATGTACCAATAGTTAGTGTATTAGTAGTCATGATTTTTAAATATAAGTAAGCACTTCATCATTTTTTCACATTATCACTCATTTGCGGTTGTTAGGAATGATGGCTAATATGAACAAACTGGTGGATTTTTGACATTTTGTATTAACTATTAAGGGGAGTCAGTACCCCCTATACCGTCAATGTTAATTTGCACAGGTTCATGTACCTTTTTCTGAAAATCTGTTAAAGATACAATTATGAAATTGTTTCTGTACCTTAAGTAGACTATACTGAAGTAAAATTTTACAGAAAGAAAGCTTTTTTTTTAAATTCTAATTAGATATATGGAATTGGTGGTAAAATTTCAAAGCCTAACACAGTTCAATTTCTGAGAAAAAGGAACATTTAGTTTCAAAAATACCATTTCGAGATATTGCAATTTAAAGGGGAAAATCATACCTCATCAAAATAGGTTTGCATTTTTTTAATGCCTTTTTTAACTTCTAATATGAGCACGTTCAAGAAATTTGTATCATTAAAAAGGTATTGAAATGGAGTTTGAAAATATATAAAAATCAAGAAATCACATTTTTGAAAGTATTTACGGTACTGACTCCCCTTAGCAGAGTTGAACTGTATGTATCTAAGTGTAATCCAAAGAAATTCTTCTGCCCTTATATAGAAGTTTGGTAAGACCCCATTTGGAGTATGCTGTTCAGCTTTGGTCTCCTTATCTTAAGAAAGACATTAATGTATTGGAAAGGGTTCAAAGGCGGGCTACAAGGCCAATAAGTGGACTTTCCCACTTAGATTAGGATTCCAGGCTCAGAAGGCTAAAAATGTACAGTCTTGAGCAAAGAAGAGACCAAGGGGACATGATTCAGCTGTTTAAATTTATCATGGCTAGAGCGTTGGGCTTCCAAGCGAGTGGCACTAGGATCGAGTCTTAGTCGGAGCAAAAATATTTTATGAAAGTGTATATTTTATGAAAGAGGTTACGGGGCTGAAGTTCAGCAATGAAAACAGGACGAGGGGTCATTGTTTTAAGCTTTTTAAATCTCAGGCTAACACAGATGTTAGGAAAAATTATTATTTTAGTAGGGCAGTGGAACCTCGGAACAGCTTACCGGAAGAGGTGGTCATGAGCGAAGGAGTAGACAGTTTTAATCTTCACTGGGGATTGTCAATTGACCAGGACCAGTCTAGCTGGGCCCAGAGCCTGTTGCTGGTCGTCACTTTTGTGTTTGTATTTGTAAAATTCATTAGAATAAAAATTTAAATAAATGAATTTGAAAAAGTCTCATAACACACGGTAAGAATGAACCATATTATTAGAGGGACACTTGTACACAATTTAAATTTTCAAATGATCGATTTTGTATGAAGATTAATTTTTGGTTTATATCGGACAGCCTCCCCTCAGATGGGCTTCTGCTCCCCCCCGAAGGCGAGTTCCATGAAGCACTACGGCCAGGGAGATGGATTCCCCGGTCTTTTCCACCCAGAGGACTCGGACAACCCCATCCTGGATCCAGACACACGTGAGTCTTCTTTCATGCACTTTACAAGCAGGGTTCCTTGATTTAAAAATCAAGTGATTTAAATAAAATTACTCCAATTTAAAGTCGTTTTCTTATTATTGGCAGTTTTAATATGATTCAATCATAGACTAATAATAAGAGTAGACCGAGCTTTCTCATTCTTGCTGATAAAGAAAATTGGTTCATAGATGTATCATGTGACTAGTGGAAGGGCTTGGTGAAGACTCTGGCAGCATGGTTGCAAGATGGCAGCATTATCTATAGTTTGGCACTCGACATGTATTTTAAGACAATGTGTTTTCATTTAAAAATAATTCCAGGTGCAGAGATTGAACTGTTTTTCTTTTAGTTATGCATTGTTTTGACATTGGTAATAGTTTTTGATCAGTTTTCGGTCACTTTTATTTCATTCGGAGCTGTCAGCGTCAGCGTGAACGAAATGGCGTAAACGTTATCGCAAAAATGTACTAATCGGTATCTTAAATTGAAGTTGTAGCTAAAAATCTTACCGTTTGCCAATTCTTTTTGGTCGCTTGCATCTTTTATTGCTTATAGAGTTATTGAAATTGACTATAGAAAAGGCACAGTATTATCTAAACGAAAAATTCACTATATTAACAAAATGTTTACAACTTCGAATAACAAATTTACAAATCAGACTCCATAACAGATCATTCTTCCGTGTTCCATCAATTCTATTTATTTTATTTCGCGCTGGCGTTGATCGTCTGCGCTTGCTGTTGCTAGGATATCCACCAGTCACATGGTTTGGTTTATGAGCAGCAAAAGGGTTGCCATAGCTCGGTCTACTCTTATTATTAGTCTATGGATTCAATAGTTTACTCTCTAAATATCACCAACAATGGCCAAATTGAAACCAGATTTTAAAAAAAAAAAAAAGGTCGCCAAATTTGTCGCCAAGTTGGCGACAAAACTTGGCGACCGAATGGCGATACATCGCCAAGTGTCCTCAAAATTATAACACCACTTGAGTTTACATAGAAATTAACTATGATTTCCCCCCAAAAAGGGGCAGAAGACCCCCTTTGGATCATCCAAATGCAACCAAAAAAGAAGGTGCACAACGAGACCCTACTAGGAGTCTAGGTACCAAATTTCAACTTTCTAGGACCTTTCGTTCTTGAGTTATACAACATACATGCACACATACGTACATGCAGACGTCACGAGAAAACTGGTTGTAATTAACTCGGGGATTGTCAAAATGGATATTTCGGGTGTCTGTAGGTTCCTAGGCACATATCCACGTGTGGTCGGGTTGAAAAAAAAACTCAGCATTCATTCGGGGGTGAGCAAAATGGAAATGAAGGTCGAAAAAATGTTCACTCAAAAATCGACCTTCATTTCCATTTTGCTCACCCCCCGAATGAATGTTGAGTTTTGTTTTTTTTTCGACCCGGCCACACATGGATAAGTGCCTGAGAACGTACAGACACGCGAAATATCCATTTTGACTATTCCCGAGTAAATTACGAGGAGTTTTTTCGTGACGACTGTATGTGCGTATGTATGTATGTCGCATAACTTGAGAACGGTATGTCCTAGAAAGTTGAAATTTGGTGCGTGGACTCCTAAAGGGGTCTAGTTGTGCACCTCCCCTTTTGGTTGCATTCGGGTGTTTCTAAAATGGTGTTTTGCCCCTTTTTAGGGGGAAATCATTGTTAATATCGATGTAAGCTCAAGTGGTGTTGCAATTTGGCGGACACTTGGCGATAGATCGCCATTCTTTTGGTCGCCAACTTGGCGACAAATTTGGCGTTTTTTTTTTTTTTTTAAAATCTAATTTCAAGTTGGCCACTGTTGGTGATATTTAGAGAGTAAACTATTGAATCACATTGAAATTGCTAGTAATGGAGAAATGACATTAAATTGGAGTAAAAGGAAGTCATGTGATGTACACATCGGCTCGTTATAAATTAACTTTGCATTTTTAGAATGTGTTGCTCTAAATTTTACTACACTGCATTTTACAATCTTAACTTTAACAGGCAAAATGACATAGACCCCACTTTCTATGTGTGAAGCAGAATTTCAATCTTGCAATATTGCTTTTACTCCAAAATGAAAGTTCCATTCAGTACAGAACCAATTGAAAATTTGCAGTTTATCTTATACACCATCACTTTTATAGTTATGAGAAATAATTGCTCAACACATATTTCTTCCAGGGTTGGCCGAATTGGACCCAGTGTTTTTTTTTTTAAACCCATTTAAAAAAAACCCATTATTTAGCCCACTTTTGGGTTTTTTAAATTTTCTGAGATGTTTTTTTAAAAAAATTAATTAATTTAAATACTTTCACAGTTTAAACTTCTTTTTTATTTGTTCTTCGCCACAGACAATGAGCATAAAAAAATGAATTTTGAACTTTTAATACTATTTCTTAACTCTTAACGGCATTAAAAATATACTTCAAAGATTTTAAATAAATGTATTTAACTTTTTTCTTTAACTGGTCAATAAATAACTCAACTTATCTTGATCAAGTCCTGTCACGTCTGATTTTCCCAATATTTGCAGATTGTACAGAGGAAACTACTCTAACTAAAAGGTTTTCATGTGAATTATTTCCTGCAAACAAACACATCACAAATTTCGAATAAACGAAGTATTTTTTTAGAAATTAACAGGTTTTTCAAACGGTCATACAGAAAACAGAATAGGATGCACAGTATTTTCATTGTCTTACGAAAAAGTTCAATATTTCTTACTCTGTACACAGAAATAGAAAAACGGGCAACATAAAATTCAAAGAAATGTCTTGATTAAGCTGGAATTCAGTAAAAAGGGATTTTTAAACTACTCGAAGTTCTACCGTAGTTTTGCATAACAAAATGAAATACAATAAAGTAAAATGCAAAAAAAAATGTAGTAATTAAAAACGAGCAATAGATTTTATCACTCGAGAAGTAACTTTGCCTTAACTGTCGGTAATAATGAAAATTAAAAAATCTAAAACTTCACCATTCTTGGGTTTTTTTGTCTTTTATACTTTTCTTCAGAAATATCTGAATTTTAACTAGTTTTCCAGCTTTTATTACCCGAAGACAATTTTTGCACTTTGTCTATATACTTATGCTACAATATGCTACAAGTACCCCACACTTTCCCTAAAAAAGACAAAAGAACCCAACTTTAGTTGGGTTTTTTTGGGTTTTATTTAAAAAAACCCAAAAAAACCCTGGGTCCATGGGCTTTTTTTAAAAAAACCCGGGTGATGATGGAAACCTTTTTTTTAAGCAAAGCATAAAACAAAATCACTTCTTATCTTCGTATTATAACGTATTTATAAAACTTTAAAATGTATTGAATAGAAAGAGAACTTACCCTAGTGTTAAAAGTAAGCCGAACAGATTCATCTAATGTAGAAGATATATTATGTTTATAAATGTAAAGTAATTAATAATTACAAATTTTTGAAGATTTTTTTAAAAATTTAAAAATCTGATTTAAATAAAAAAAATCCAACTTTTTAAATTTTTTTGAAAACATCAAAAAAAAAAAAAAAATCACACAAACTCTGTTTAGAAGCTAAAATCACTGGTAGAGATATAAAATTTCCTCAAATTTCGAGGCCAGTATTTGGTACAACTGTCTGTCTATTCATGTATAAAATCAGTTTTTGAGTCGGTTAATGGGTTGTATACTGCACTTAACACTCAAAAAATAAAAGTTCATTTTCTCTGACAAGAGTACAGAAATAGAAAATATGAACAAACACACCGAAGAGTTGTTATTTTTTAAGAAAACAAAATAATAAAAATGTCGCGATATTTTATCAGTTAACCCATTTTCGGCCAAAGGTGCATATAAGCACCATTTCAGGAAAGAATTTTTAATTAACGCTGTTTCGTATATTTTTTACAAATATAATTTTTATGCAATTCTAAAAGGTTTGAAGGCAAAAGGTATGCAATTCTAAAAGGTCATTTATAAAATAATAGTAATCCATTTGGAGCAAGCACTTTCTTTAGAGAAAATTTCAAAATACGCTTGTTTGTTACCTTGAAACGTCGACTGTCAAATTTGACTTTTTGAAATTGTATAATTAATCCACTTGAGATTAATCACACGTTCTTATAATGGGTTAAAGTTGTAAATTCTATAGATAATAGAAAAATAAAAATAATGTCATAAAAAATCTTATAAATCGTTATTCAAATATAATGGTGCGTAAAAGCACCATTGGCCGAATGCATGAACAATAAGCAAAAATTGAAAACCTAGTTTTTATTCAAGAAATCGCACGTTTTTTTTCTTTCTTTTTTTTTTGCAAATTGTTGTTATTTTATTTAAATTTGTCAATTGATGTGTCTAAATCATGTGTCCTAATATATTTGTCTTTTTTTTTTTTCAAAAAATATGCTAACGACAATAATAGTCACGATTTCCAATTTTCAGCAACCGACTTGAAAATATTTTTAGGAATACTAATTCTTTCTGGATACCATTTTCTTCTCCAAGTATATATGTACTGGTCTTTAGATGAGGATAAAGGACTGCCAATTATTTGGAAAAGCACGAATCGAATCAGATTTAAAAACATAAAACAAAATATCCATTTATCCGATAACTCTTGCCTTGATAAAACATACAAGTTTGCTAAATTACGCTCATTTTTTCTGCATATAAAAAAAAGTATCTACAATTTGGAATCTTTTCTCAAAATTTGTTAATTGACGAAGAGATAGTGCCTTATTTTGGAAGGCATTCATCAAAAATGTTCACAAAGGGATAGCCAGTAAGGTTTGGATTCAAACTTTGGTGTTTGTGCTCATCAAGCGGATACCATTTCCAATTCATTTCATATGGAGGTGCTGAGACTAGCAGTAATCAACAGAAAATGCCATTAGGAACAAGTGTTATTATGAAATTACTTAGCGTTGGTCTAAAACCTGAAATGCACAAAATAAGTTTTGATTACTTTTTTCTTCCTACAGGTTATTCAAAATTTTAAAAGAAAAGTTTTTTTTTTTTTTTTTTTTTTTTTTTTTTTTTTTTTTTTTTTTTGCATCTGGAACAGTTCGCGAAAATAGCATTGCTGAATGTGTATTGGATCACTCCAAAAATATGACAGAAAAAAACCCGGGGTTCCTATGATTTTGCATTCAACAAGGGTGCAAAGACATTGGCTAGCAAATAGAACGACATTGTTGTAGCAACGATTGTTACCAATAATTGGATCGTTTTGCCAATTGTAAATGTCAAACGTATAGCCGCAGTGAACGAAAGGAAATTTCTATTTCACAACCGAACTTTATTTTGGACTACAATAAGTATATGGGAAGCGTTGACCTGCATGAAAATGCTATAGCAATTACCAGATCAGAATTCAAAGCAAAAAATGGTGGTGGCCATTATTTACAAATATTATTGATAGTGTGATAGTGAATTCATGGAAGCTACATAGAATTGCTAATAACACAAAACTGCCACTTACAGACTTTAGGTCATACATAGCGATTGCCTTATTAAAAGCTGGATTCAAGGACAATCTATTTGGTGAAAATACGGTACAAATAACACATCCAAACAAGGGTCGTCCATCATCCACAGCTCTACCGAAAGAAATACGGACTGATAGAATCGCATATACCATGAATGAACACGAGGAAAAAGCCCGCAGACGATGTAAAGTGCGCAAAAACCACACGATTTATTTGTGCCTAAAGTGCTTAGTCCATTTACATCCAAAATGCTTCGAAAATTTTCATTTAAAAATGTAAAAATTCGACTAAGAATTATATTGTTCCACGGAAATATTTGTTCATTGATTTGGCCAATGGTGCGTATACGCACCATTTTATTTTTTTAATTAAATATTATTTTTTATGCAAGAAACTTTTTTTGTGTCTTAATGGATGTATTTTAAACCCAATTTTAAGAAAATATTACCACATTTTATAAAATTTCTATGCTTGGCTTGAAATGGGTTAAGTATTCAGAAGCAATTTGTCTTAAATATGAACTTTTGATCATATTCAGAACTTTTTTTATTCATTCGAGACATTTGTTGATGTTCAGAAAATGAACATGAACAGATGAACGTTTCGTTGCCTCAGAGCAACAATAAGATATCTTTTTATTTTCTTTCTGAGATTAGATATCTTTAGATATCTTACTGTTGCTCTGAGACGACAATTTGTTCATCTTCGTTTTCTGTATACTCCGAGAAAAAAAAATCTTTTTTTTACGCATTTAATATTAATGTACTGTTGATTATTCATTTTTACTGCTGAATTATTTCTGCACTTACAGTTTGGCTGAAATGACTCCAAATATTGAACAAACTAAGCTATAAGAGTTAGAACTAAGCACAACCCCAACTGTTTCATTAATTGCTTCGAACTTTAATACACAAATTGACAAGAAATGGGTGTTTTCTTGGTCTGAGTGACTGAAATTTGTTTAAACTTTTTGGAAGTATTTCCTAAGATGTTACTCATTTTTTAGTAGAGATGTACCGAGTAGCACTTTTGCCGAGTACCGAGTTTTCGGCCTTTCACCACTCGGCCCAGTTACCGAGTACCAATTATGTTTTAAGAAGAACCACCGACACACATGTGATGAATTTTGAACTTATTGGAATAGTAGTATAGACCTCCTTGTCCATATAATAGTTTCTTAAACTAAATTCCTGCTGAAATTTAATTATGCATTATTTAAAAAATTTTGTTTATGTCAAAAATTTTACAAAAAAATTATTTTTAAAATCAAAAATAAATAAATAAACGGTATGATTAATCAAGTTGAAATTAAAACAAATTATACCAATCTATTATAGTTCTAGTCCACCAAACATAAATAATTTTTTAAAGCAAATAAAACAAATGTGCAAGAACACTGCAGACACGTGTTTCTGCGTTACAAGGAACGTCTTTTTCAGTGCATAAAATGTGAGCTAAAGAATGTAAAGACATTCAAAAAAAGAATCGGACTTTTGTCGGATGCCTTGAAACGAGCTCACATTTTATGCATTGAAAAAGGAATTCAATGTAATACCAAAACATGTGTCTGCAGTGTTCCTGCACTGTGCTTTTGACATTGTTTTATTTCCATTTATTTTTTAAGCAAAGGTATTTTTATATTTCTTATAATTAATTTTTTTTTGTAGCAAAAATCCATTTTTTATATAAAAAATTTCATATTTTCTATACTTACCTTTTTTGCCCAATTTTTAATAAATAAGTTTTATTAACTTTGGGAACATTAAAATAAAAATTTATGCCATTGAAGCATCACAAACTTCATTATTCTCAAAATTTAAGTGACTTGTATATTTGAATTGTAAGTGATATCAGAACATTATATATGCTTGCTCTTTTTTATAAATTTTAATATCTGTCTTCGCCAATATTCAATTTTTTGCGACTACTCGGTTAAGGCCGAGTATCCGATCAAAATTTGGCCGAGTACCGAGTATCTGATCAAAATTTGGCCGAGTACTGAGTACTCGGCAAATTGGCCGAGTACGGTGAGTACCTGGTACTTCTCTATTTTTAGCAGGGTTGGCAAGTTTCTGCGTTGGCAGTTGAAACCACTGGTAGAAACCGGTTAAAACCAGCATGGCAAAAACCACTTTCTGCCACAAAGTGGCAGAAACTGGCAAAAACTCACAAAATGAAAAATTAATTCTTGATATACAACAGAAAATGCATGGAAAAATAATTGTTAACCAACGCACTGTAATTTTTTTACAAAATGATCACAATTCAAAATCAAATGTTACATTGTTTGGACCCTGCAATTGCCTCTTATAAAAGATGGTCTCAAAAAATCGAAACAGGTTCTCAATTTACTATGCACAAATGAGAAATTTTAGAATTTTCTTAAAACAGAAGAGCCAGCAGACAATGCGTCAAGGAGCAAGCAATGTTCGTGAAACTTTCATCTATTGAATAGCTGGTCCACCATGTAATAACTTGGGTTGTGGTAAAAATTTGACTGGAAAAATAAGTTTTGAGAAATGGGACCAATTTGTTTTGCAAAGCTGTGACATTAGATACAAAATTTAGGCAAGTAAAATGTTGGCACTTTCTTCTTGAAGCACACGATACTTTCAATCACAAACAATTTAGAGGAGGCATATAAGTGAGCAAATTGCAATCAGTAATGCCTGTTTAACTCTGTATGTCCCTCCTCTTTCCTGAGCATCCCCGTATGATTTTTTTATCCTTTGTTAAATGAATCCAAATCATAGACTAATAATAAGAGTAGACCGAGCTATGGCAACCCTTTTGCTGCTCATAAACCAAACCATGTGACTGGTGGATATCCTAGCAACAGCGGCCGTTGATCGAAGCAGACGATCTCAACGCGAGCGAGAAATAAAATAAATAGAATTGATGGAATACAGAGGAATGAGCTTTTATGAAATCCTATTTGTAAATTTGTTGTTCTAAGTTGTAAATATTTTGTTAATATAGTGAGTTTTTCGTTTAGATGGTACTGTGCATTTTCTTTAGTCAATTTTTCAATAACTCTCTAAGCAATCAAAGATGCAAACGCCCAAGAAGAATCAGCAAACGGTAAGATTCTTACATACAATTTCAATTTAAGATACCGATGAGTACATTTTTGCGTTAACGCAAAACGTTTACGCCATTCCGTTCACGCCGACGCTGACATAAGATTTCCAAATGAAATAAAAGTTACTGAAAACTGTGATAAAAAACTAATTACGAATGTCAAAAAAATACATAACTAAAAGAAAAACAGTTCAATCTCTGCACCTGGAAAAAAAAATTATAATGAAAACACATTACGTCTTAAAATACGTGTCGAGTGCCAAACTATAGATAATGTTGCCATCTAGCAACCATGCTGACAAAGTTTTCGCCAAGCCCTTCCACTAGTCACGTGATGTATCCATGAACCAATTTTTTCATCAACAAGTCTGGGAAAGCTCGGTCTACTCTTATTATTAGTCTATGATCCAAATGCTATGAGCCTCTGCAATTGGAAAGTTCCCTTTCTGAACTAAATCAAGGGCACTAGCATGGGATTTTATTTTTTTAAATGATGAAATGATGTTTCATTTTTTTAGTTTACTTAAACAAATATCATTTACTAATTACTTGAAGTTTTTGCCGGTTTTTACCGGTTATAACCAGTTTCTGCCACTGGAACAGCAAAAAAAAGTTTCTGCCGGCAGAAAACCAACCCTGATTTTTAGCGTTAAAAAAAGTTAAGAACCACTGATGTAGCAAGAGAGAGTCACCATCTTTTCTTTTTGTCTTCTAGCTATCGAACCGAACAGCATTCTGGGACTGCTGGCATCCATGGCCGCCGCATCGAATGCCGATCTGCCCCTCTTCGGCAAGATGAAGATTTAATTTATTTCAACCGAATTATTTCAACTGTGATTTCAAAATTTTAGCATTTGTAACTATGCTCTTTATTTTCTCTGTTTACGCCAAGAAATATTTACACATATATATATATATCTTTACTTATATATACACTCTTTTTAAAAGCTCTTTGAGCACATTTAGTGTTTTTGTTGATTGTTGAAAAGTATTTTTGTTCATTGTTATAAGTACAAAGACGTGGCTGATGAGGGGAAAAAATTACTGTTAATTTGTTTATTAACTTGTGCATGTTTAGCAATTTTGGTTATTGAGTTTTTTTTCTCTTGTTTTTGGAGTGCCATCTCTTCCATGAACGATGGATATGATATACTTGATGATAGCAATATGATTTATTACCATATTTCCCAAAAAAATGTGTTTTGTCATTTAAATTGGTGCACTCGATCGGTCGGCAAATCTTTTAGCGCTTTTTTTTGAATAATTTAACCACCTAAATTATTTAGTGGCAGAAAAGTTGGATGCACAGTTATATTTTCAAAGGCAATTTGGAATCAGTTATATAATATTTATTTACTTTAAAACATTTCTTCAAAAGCAAATGTTGTTTACCTCGCACTTTTGTCGAACAATTCGACGGTTTCGGCGACATCGAATCATTCAGTGGATTGATATTGGATGCGTGTGCAAAAAATAGAACTAGCCTATTCGTTGAAATATGAATCGGATGATTAAAAGCAAATACCCGAATAAATCATAGCAGTTATTTAGTAAATCATAATGAGTTTCGTTTCAATGTTGCTAACACAGACTAATTTTTCTTAAATCGAAAAATAAGCTCTCCATATTTGTATTTTTAATGACTGATTCATGAAGTTTTTCATTCATTTTGATTTTATTCCATTTTGATCATCATCTGGAGCATAAAGTATTTTTGCAATAATGTCATGTCTTTTACCTATATTAAAAAACCCTTTGTAATGAAATGAAATTGATAAATTTCAATAACAAAATCTTCACATTAAATTCAATCATTATCTCAAATAGTATTAACAGGGTTCCCAATAAGCCCCTTTTTCCCTAAAAAGTCTTTTTTTTTTTAGTTTACGCCCCTAAAATTCATTCAAAATCTTGACCCGGAAATTGTCGAATTTTCAAAATCTTGTTCCTTTAAAATTTCTGTTTTGTTTTGAATTTTCCCTGCAATCGGATATCCATTTGCATTTTTTTTTCTTTAAAAATGTATCAATGTGTTGTTTCTCTATTTGATTTTAAAAAAAAAAAATCAACCAGTTTAAATTCTTGTTTTTTTGTGAAAACAATTTTAAGAGCCCAGATTTTCTCTTTTTGAAAAACAAAAATTTTTTTTGTGTTTCTTTGATGAAGGGAAAAAAAATCTGAAAGCAAAACAATATGCAGTTATTTTGAAAGTTGACTGCTTTTATGTTACATGCATCAATGTCAAAAGAAGTAAAATTAATCGAACCCTAGTAAGTTCAATTAAAAAATAATTTTTCATTCAATTAACCTTAAAAATGGGTTCATTATAAGTACATTCTAACCTGTTTTTGTGAGGTGGATAGGGACTGCATTAAGAAAAAAATGACTCCAAACTTCAAGGGGATCTATTAAAACATTTTTGCTATACAATTAAAATAATAATAATAATAATAATAATAATAATATGGGGTGAATTAATCGCATAAAAAGTTTTGTGTAGAAAATAACTCAAAATCTTACGAAATAACTAGGAATTGCTTTAAACGAATTTCCAACACAGAAGCCATTGGATTCTGGCCGAATATTTTAGAATCTAATTTAGAAAATACACACTTTTTAATATTTAGTTTACATATGTACTTACTTAACTCATACAAAACTTTTCAAAAAGTATAACCATTATCCTTTGTAGTCGTACAATACAAAAAATTTCTCTTGGTAAGATAGCTTTCGTGATCAATGATATTACCTTGCACTCCTTTTATCGTCAATTACGTTTCAGTTTGGTCAGTGGCGCACACAGGAATTTTGTAAGGGGAGGGTCCAAGGTCAAAAGCCTTATTCTCCTATCATACCCCAATATGCCGTCAAATATATTGGCTTGATTTTATCGCTTCCCGGGAATGAAAAATAGTAAAAAATAAACTATTGAAATTGAATTAACATTGTTTAATGAAATATACTTAAGTAAATAACCAGAGAGCAAAATAATTTATGCTGTTACTTTTCTTATAATTGAAAAATGGATTCAAGTTCATAGAATCTCATTTTATTCTGTAATTACAAAACTAAAAACATAGTTTCAATACAGTGTACTCGTTTATAATCATCATTCTGCGTCTTATAGGCAATTCGTTATAGAAATAGTGCACAACATTTTAAAAAATCTTTTAACATGAGGATTTCATTATTTCACTTATAACAACTGAAAGTACTGTTACCTTTGTTTGAAATTATTCTACGTACAAAATACATAGAATCATAATCAATCGGTAAAAAAGCAAGACCTATGGGAGGGGTCCGGACCCCCTGGTGTGCCCCACTGAGTTTGGTCAAAATCTTCATGTACCACACAAAAACAGGTTCAAGTTCAATGCAAACGAATCGATGACAGCTAATTAATTAGCAGGGGTGATTGTGTTTCGGTATTTTACCGATTTTCCGGTATTTTCAGACAATTTCCAGTATTTTCATGTCCAAAAATACCGGAATTATGTTTTTTTTGTTATGCTTTTATCTTCCTACCTCTGCATTTTTTTTTTTTTAAATTATATAATACTCATCAAATATACCTGCAAGAGCCTTAAGATGGACAAATGTCAAGATAATTTGTATAACACCAGCTCAAAAGTAACTTTGTAATCCATTAAAAATTTAACGAAATGTACACACACTATTTTGTCTCAGAACTATTTAAAACTATGGCAAAGGTGCACTTAAGTAATAGGGAGCCAAAGATTCCCCCCCCCCCCCGTTCTCGCTTTGAAACTTTCAGGTATTTTTTGATGACCTCACAATCACCCCTGTAATTAGTTTGGTCCAAATTTTAACCAAGTGGTTTAACTTATCCACTAAAGACCCTTTTTTGAGAGAGAAAATCAAAAAGGCCCATAGAATGAACTAAAAATCCGTTGGGAACCCTGCCCATTATGGAAATTAATGTATCTGCACCCATGGAATGAAGTTGCCATAAAATCTGTCACCAATAATATAATTTTGATGCGTCATTTAATTCACACGATTCAAGTATATCTTTGATTTCGAGCCTCTCGTTCTTTTCTGTCTACGAAGCATCAAAATTGATGAGATCAGAATGTAAAAGTAGAGTTTTGCGTTGGGTAAAAAAATTGTGTAAAATGAATGTTTGCAATAAAGTTTTTTTCAATGAGACATTTTGTTGCTGATTGTTGTGTGCTTTTCTCACATTGGACTTTGGGACGTTCCATACGTGGTGTTGCACTTTTTTTACAACTTTTTTGAGCCCTTTGTTGCAGTTCACTTTATCCCTCCCCCCCCCCCCCTTTTTGTCACATGTCACGCTATTGTTCATCGCAAACAAATTCCTATTGAAAATACAAATACAAAAGTGACGACCAGCAAAGGGCTCTGAGCCCAGCTAGGCTGGTTCCTTGTCAATTTACAATCCCCAATGAAGATCAATGGCCCTTTAAAGCTATCCACCCCTTGCTCATGACCACCTCTTCCGGTAAACTGTTCCAAGGTTCCACTACCCTACTGTAATAATAATTTTTCCTTATATCCATGTTAGCCAGAGATTTAAACCGCTTAAAACAATGACCCCCCGTCCTGTTTTCAGTGCTAAACTTCAGCCCCGTAACATCTTTCGTTTTAATAAATTTAAACAGCTGAATCATGTCCCCTCGGTCTCTCCTCAGCTCAAGACTGTACATTTTTAGCCTTTTGAGCCTGGAATCATAATCTAAGTGGGAAAGTCCACTTATTAGCCTTGTAGCCCGCCTTTGAACCCCTTCCAATACATGAATATCTTTCTCAAGATAAGGAGACCAAAACTGAACAGCATACTCCAAATGAGGTCTTACCAAAAACTTCTATATAAGGGCAGAAGAACTTCTTTAGATTTGTTTGAAATAGATCTCTTGATGAACCCAAGCATCTTATTGGCTTTGTTGCTAGCAATGCTGCACTGTTGGCTGAACTTTAAATCCTGACTTATTAAGACCCCCAGATCAGTCACTTTGTCTGCCTGACTAATGACTGAACCTTGCAAATAATAACTTGTACGCTTATTTCCATGCCCTAAATGTAGCACTTGACATTTCCCAACATTAACAGACATACCCCATTTATCAGCCCAAGATCCTCTTGCAGCTGATTTGCTTGTTCCTCATTTTCTACAGTCCCCATAACTTTGACATCATCAGCAAAACAATTCATGTTCCCAGAAATATTTTTATGAATAAAGAGTATGAAAATGTATGATGTCACTTGTCACCTCTTCCTCTCTTTCCTTTGTCACAAATTAAAGAACACCTCCCCCCCCCCACCCCCCTCCGAAGCATGACATCATTGGTGAACAGCCCCTTTGACATGACATGTGTCATGTCCCAATCAAACCTGGGCCTGACTTTTCAAAGCAAATCAATGAGAAGGGTCCAAAAATAGAAAAAAGCTAAAAAAAAATGGTCGGTTTTTCAAAAATTCAAACTTTGAAAGGCCGTAGCCGGGTTTCCATTTTAAATCTGCATGGCTACCACATTTCCGTCCAAGGGACGGAATTCCGTCTTTTCAAAAATTTCGGCCATCGGGTTTTTCTTTCCATGTTCAAAATGATTTTTATAGATGAAACAAATCTTTACTTTTGAATCTCTCTCTCCAAAAAGGTCTTATTCTTCTGAGGACGAAAAACTGGCCCATCTGCTAAAGTTAAAAAGATCAGCTGTTTTTTTTTTTTTTTTTTTTTTTTTCAAAGAATATCTAAATAAGTCACTCAATCTGTTGATTTCAACCATTCTTATCTTAATCTGGAAAATTTTGTTAAAGTTTTTATCACAATGCATCTTATAGCCAAGAATCTCAAACCTGAATTTTTTTTAATTACTATTTTTTTGTATGAAATATGAACTATTTATGTAACATGAACTATAATATTGAAGCTTTTTTTCTGCAGTAGCAAATAGTAAGTTTTTTTTAATGTATTTTATTATTAGGTTCTTTTTTTAATTTTACCTCCTAAAAATCTTGGACAATGATATGTTATTTTTTTATTTAGGTTTTAATTTTTACTTAATCTTACAATTTGGTTTTACTATATGGTTACAGCATCAAAAATTAGCATTATATATGTCTAAAACATCAAACAAACTAAGTGCAAGTTTTGGTGTCGCGAAATGATCTGCCTTTGCAGCTTTCTCGACTCGCACTTGGAGGATCATTTTGGTGTCGAATAAAAATAATTTAGCCAAATTTTCTGCTCTTTATCTCAAATGACCTTCGAGTTTTTCAAAATAACCTGTTTTCGATTTTTTTTTTCATGGTAAAATTCAAAATTAATGAATGGTAATTTATTCTCATATTCATAGTAATTAAAATACATGAAACATTATTATAGTCATAATTTTTAAAGGAAAAGCCGTTTTTCAGCAATGGAAATAAAATTTGAGTATTTTTCTTTCAATGCTTTTCTGAAAAAAACGACCCTCACCAAATTTTGTCAGAGAAAATGTCTTTTATACTTCTCTACGCTTAGGATTTTTTTTCACAGGTGGAACAATACAAAAAAAAAAAAATTAAAAGTGATTTTTTTTTTCATAATTTTGTGTTTGAACAAATTTAGATATTTTTTATTCCCAAAAAATTCATTTAAACTAAGTCAGTAAAAAATCGTCTGCTAAGTAAAATGAAAAAAAAAAAAAATTCGATAATACTATCGTACCAGAGAAAAAACTACAACATATTCTTCATGAAGTTATTAGGAATGCAAAAAAAAAAAAAAAAGATTCAAGTTTTTAAATAAATATTATTCAATGCTAAATTGTACATAAAGATAGTTTGTCCATGTTATTGGGAATCATTTTTCAGTCTTGATCCAATAAGGAAGAAAATTTCGAATCTTGAAGTAACTTTTTTATAATTTAGACACCGTTTAACATAATTTTTTTAAATAATTGACATTACATATAATAATTTTCAACAATTTATGATCATTTTGCATCCTAATAACTTCATAAAGGATATGTTGTAGTTTTTTTAATTTTTTTTTCTTTTTTTCTGGTACGATAGTATTTTTGATTTTTTTTTCTTATTACATAGCAGACGATTTTTTACTGACTTAGTTCAAATGAATTTTTTGGCAATAAAAAATATTTAAATTTGTTTCAACGCAAAATTATGAAAAAAAAAATCGCTTTAAATTTTTGTATTGTTCCACCACTTCGAAAAATTTGAAAAAATTCCTAAGCGTAGAGGAGTATAAAAGACATTGTCTGACAAAATTTGGTGAGGGACACTTTTCAGAAAAGCACTGAAAAAAATATATATATTTAAATTTTATTACCGTCGTCAAAAAACGCCTTTTCGTTTTAAAATTATGACTATAATAATGTTTCATGTATTTTATTCCTATGAATATGGAAAGAAATTACTGTTCATTAATTTTGAATTTTACTATGAAAAAAAAATTAAATCGAAAACAGGTTATTTTGAAAAACTCGAAGGTCATTTGAGATAAAGATCTGAAAATTTGGCTAAATTATTTTTATTCGACACCAAAATGATCCCCCAAGTGCGAGTCGAAAAAGCCACAAGGGCAGATTTAAAATGGAAACCCTGCTACGGCCTTGACTATCTTGGAAACTATTATAGCTACAATAAAAAATTAAAAAAGCTTTTTAAAGATAATTTTTCACTTTTTAATTCATGAAGTAACAATTTTGTTCGCAAGTAAATCGTTTTTGAGATATTAGACGAAAACTGAAAAAACACCTAAAATCCTAGGTGGCACTGCCCCCCCCCCCATACCACTGGGGACTTATAGTGTGTTCATTAGGAGTTCTTCCTGTACGTGTGTACCAATTTGCAAAACTACATGTTTTTTTGTTCTTTCAAACCATTCATTGACTAGACTATTATGAATTTTTAAAAAATATTTATTTTCTAGAAAAGAAATTTTAGTTATGATGGAAAACAGTAAATTTCATGTCATTTCCCCATTAAGTGATTAAACATAAAACCCATTGTTACAAAAATTCGTTGCCTTACAACAGCAATATTAATAGTAATCACAATGAAAATTTTGAATCAAGGCTTCTCCATAGCAAGCATGAAATTAAGGTCATTTAAATATTTAGAAACTCTACTCTTTGTGCACTTAGAGAAACGCGCAAACATACACAACTACACACACACACAAACACCTACACACACATTCATACACACAACTACCCACACACTCATGCCTGCACACAGACACAAACACATATGCCTACACACACATACCCCCAGCACACACACATTCATACACACAACTACCCACACATTCATGCCTGCACACAGACACAAACACATATGCCTACACACACATACCCCCAGCACACACACACATTCATACACACAACTACCCACACACTCATGCCAGCATACAGACACAAACACATATGCCTACACACACATACTCCCAGCACACACACACATTCATACACACAACTACCCACACACTCATGCCAGCATACAGACACAAACACATATGCCTACACACACATACTCCCAGCACACACACACATTCATACACACAACTACCCACACATTCATACCTGCACACAGACACAAACACATATGCCTACACACACATACTCCCAGCACACACACACATTCATACACACAACTACCCACACATTCATACCTGCACACAGACACAAACACATATGCCTACACATACATACCCCCAGCACACACACACATTCATACACACAACTACCCACACACTCATGCCTGCACACAGACACAAACACATATGCCTACACACACATACCCCCAGCACACACACACATTCATACACACAACTACCCACACACTCATGCCAGCATACAGACACAAACACATATGCCTACACACACATACTCCCAGCACACACACACATTCATACACACAACTACCCACACACTCATGCCAGCATACAGACACAAACACATATGCCTACACACACATACTCCCAGCACACACACACATTCATACACACAACTACCCACACACTTATGCCAGCACACAGACACAAACCCACATGCCTACACACACATACCCCCAGCACACACACACATTCATACACACAACTACCCACACACTTATGCCAGCACACAGACACAAACACACATGCCTACACACACATACACATACCCCCTACACAGAAACACACACGCCTACATACACACACTCGTGATTGCGAAAAACATAATTTGAATTCAAGATGTCAAAATTCAATTTTTTTTTTCGTGTGTGTGTGTACTATTTTATTAAATAAATAAAGCGCACGGTTGTTTTCAGTGATCTTTGTTTGTGTTAGTTCATATTTTGGGAATTCTTCAAATTTTTATATGCTTAAATGCTTTTGTTTCTAACTGAATACTATTTCGTTCTTTATACTTATTGCTATTTGACTTTTATGGGTAAGGAAAAGCTCGATTTTTAATCGCGTCAAAGCGAGGTGTTTTGAATTCTTTCAGTTAAAACAGAAAACGAAAGAAAGTAGCGATTGTTTCTCACAATTATTACTGACCCAGGCAACGCCGGATATTTTTGCTCATAACTCATAAGAAAATGAAAAAATAAAAATTTGTAAACCAAAAGCAGTTGCTAAAAGTTGTGCGATTACAGCAAAATGCCAAATATTACGCATGACAACTGACATCAAAGAAACACTAAAATAAGTTGAAAGTACTTTGTTTTCAACAATAAGTAAACGAATTAAAACCATTTTTTTAAAAATGTTGGAAGGAAACTTAAAATTTTGTGAAAGAAAAAAAAAAATCCAATTCTTAGTTTTTTTTTTTTTTTTTTAATCTTAGGGGAAAAGTTAGTTTTTCCGCATTGCTACTTTAAACAATTTTAATTATTTTGAAAAAATTGATGTTTAAACTTAATTTTTAATGAATCATGTAACCTGGAATTTTCTAAAAAAATAACCTGGAAAAGGTTCAAACGCCAAAAAAAAAAAAAAAAAACGAACCGTACGAATTTTAATTTTAGGGTCCGAAAATGGCATTAAATGGCTCTCTCTACCCAAAATAGTTATCCGATCAGTACAAATTTAGCTTCATTCGAAAGCCCGCGAAAAAAATCCTGCAATTTATTTAATTCCTTCGAATTTCAAAAAAAAACCAAGTCTGTGTAAAATCACCGGGAAAAATTAAAAAGCATTTTTAAGTCTAATGGAACAGAATTTCATATCGGAAAATAATCGTTGGCGCGATCTCATTTTAAATTAGCGTGAAAACAATTCGGAAGGTTGCCATTTTTTTTTCTCCACTGTGACTAAAATAAAATTTGGTTTTTGTTTTGAGGTAAAAATTTCCCCTTTTGATTATTATTTGGCGATTTGTCTTCTTTCTTTCTTTTACAAAAAAGGAAGTATTGCATTCGCGAAAAAATTTTCACTCAAAAATCGATCTTAATTTCCATTTCGCTCACCCCCGAATGAATGTTGAGTTTTTTCTTTCGATTCGACCACACGTGGAACGTATAGACGCGCGAAATATCCATAATGACGATTCCCGAGTTAATTACAACGACTTTTCTCGTGACGTATGTATGTATGTGTGGATGTGGGTATATGTGCGTATGGGGTATCTCGCATAACTCAAGAACGGTATGTCCTAGAAAGTTGAAATTTGTTACGTAGGCTCCTAGTGGGGTCTCGTTGTGCACCTCCCCCTTTGATTGCATTTGGGTGTTTCTAAAAGGGTCTTTTGTCCTTTTTTGAGGGGAAATCATTGTTAATTTCGATGTAAAATCAAATGGTGTTATAATTGGGCGGACACTTAGCAATATATCGCCAGTCTTTTGGTCACCAAGTTTTGTCGCCAACTTGGCGACATATTTGACGATTTTTTTTTTTTTATCTGTTTCAATTTGGCCATTGTTGGTGATATTTAGAGAGTAAACTATTGAATCACATTAAAATTGCCAATAAGGAGAAAATGACATTAAAGTGGAGAAAAGGGAAGTCATGTGATACACACATCAGTTCGTTTCCTTTTGTACTGCACGCAGAAGATAATCCGGAACGTTGTGTTTAATTTATTCGGGAATTTTTGATTTGCCGTTTTCTTTCTTTAAGAATGATTATTTTAACGGGGAATTTCACAGTATTTTTTTTTTCACCAATTGAAGCCTGATTCTTGAACATGCGTCACCTGACATAACTCTTATTTTCGAGGTAGACCGTGCAAAGCCGGGCAACGCAGCTAGTTTATAAATGAATACATAAGTGCTTTTAAAGATGACTGAGTCAGAAAACAAACAAACAAAAAAAAAAACTATTTCTCTTTGTCTCGCATGTACTTGACTCATTGTACAAATATTTCAAATACAAATAAGCTTTATGTTAACCAAATAAATACTGCACGGAACATTAGAAGGTCTCAATATGTAATATGTTAAGAACGGGAACTTTTTCATTTTATGACAAAAATAACGCTTTGTGACACGATTTTTCTAACATGAATACAATCCGCAGCTACAGAGCTCGAATACGCTACCTTGCGGTGATTAACACTACTACCGAAAAAGGTGAAACATTCCATTCCACGTGTTTTCTTTAGGGTAAATGACAGGCTTCAGACAGTTTATAGTGTAATGTAATTTCAGAAGAATAGAAAAGAAAGCTTCCCACACACACGACGAAAAATGACTGTCATTCACTAAGCGTCAAAGCAAGTTATAAGTTACAGCATTTGTTTGTTTACCTTTTTCATCCGCCATGAGACAGTGACAGCAGCGCCCCCTATAGTTTATCGGAGTTGCGAATTAGTATATACTGTGAAAATATCATCTGCAACAGTTATTGTTTAAGAGAATATTTCATTTCAATTAGACTTGCTGTAAGTTTCCGAAGTAGCAACAATTAATATTTTAATTCAGCTCTTATTCTGCACTAGTGGCACCCGCACAGCTTCGCCCGTAATAGAAAAATTAAAGGTCTTTTGGTTCGCTTGTATATATTTACAAATAATGTATGGTGAATTTTCTCGCCAATTGGCTCGTACCGACGTTACAGTTCCACGTTATGATCATTTCGTATCTCACCCATTGGCTTGTGCCCATGTTACGGTTCCACGTTATGATAATTTCGTAATTTATGATAGTTTTTTTCTTCTTAAAATTGGAATAAAAAAAGAACCACATCGAATTTTCGAAAAATCGCTTCGAGGTGCACACCCCCATGCTACATACTAACTCTGTGCCAAATTTCATGAAAATCGGCCGAACGGTTTAGGCGCTATGCGCGTCACAGACATCCTACAGACATCCTACTGACATCCTCCGGACAGAGAGACTTTCTGCTTTATTATTAGTAAAGAAGAAAAAAATGATTCTTCCGCCCTTACACGTAAGACTTGGTTTGAAGGAAACTTTTGTCAAAGTTAGAGATAAAAATGGCGAAGGAATTTTGATTGAAAAGTATTTTTCACAAATTGAGTGATTTTAAATTATACAAATACAAATACAAATACAAAAGTGACGACCAGCAACAGGCTCTGGGCCCAGCTAGATAAAAGGCATTATAAGAAAGCCTTATGAAGAACAATGACCTTGGTAAAAATCTCACACAAAAAGAACTAATGGCTCGGTTGTCTCTAAAGGAGGGGTAATTCAAAGATTTTCAGTCAGTCATAAAACTAGAACTTCTCAAGTTCTTAGTGAAAAACTTGTTGCAAAAGTATGAAACGATGGTGTGCAGAATGTCATTGAAACCAGGGCTGTGGAGTCGGAGTCGAAGAGTCGGAGTCGGACTGATTTTGGGGTAAAGGAGTTGGAGTCGGAGTCGTTAGAAAACATTCCGACTCCGACTCCGGGCTTCTTTTTTTCTTTCCTTTTCACTGACTCTCCTTACATTTTTTAAAAACTGACTACCAATTGGTTAGATTACATGTATAAAAAGATACTAATGAGAAAATAACTGCCATTATGGCAATCAGCCAGCTTGAGTGCTTACCGAACTTTCTGTAGCCGTCCCCTATTTTGCTTGCTTTTTAACGGAACTAATAGCAATTGTCAGCAAACGGTTTTGTTGCCTAACAATTTCAAGTAATCACTTTCAAATAAAAATAGAAATATAGTGTTTTGTTCGATCTCAGTTATAAAATAGTAAAAGAAACGTAACAAATTAGTAAGTCGAGGCCCGTAGCTAAGATTGAAACGTTTAAGGGTGATCGACAAATTCAAAGAAGTTCTAGTGCGAAAGCACGAATCCAAAAGATTCGATGAAATATTCTAATGTTTTTTTCTTTATTAAGACTTTCTATAAGCTTGGTTCTCACTAAAAAGTATGGAACAAAATAAGTGTAAATGATTTCTTGATTACAACACTCAATAATTGCAGTTAATCTTAAAATCTTCATATTAAGGTTAATTCTAATGCAGCCAATAAAGTTTAAATTAAAAATTTAGCGAAGTGGAAATATAGGTATAGTAAAAGCTATTCGTACAAATTTGTATACCGCCGCATTTCGCGTAAAATTAGCTCCTGACGTATATGTGCCCTATTTTTGTTGAAATTTTATTGATAAAATATAATTTAAAATATATTCACGAAAATTTTCAGAATTAAAATGCTTATATTTTTTATAAACTCTGAAATTAACTTTGGGTGTCATCTACCAGATGGGTGTCACCCGGGACAAACCACCCCCTCTCAAGAACTTGGATTTAGAAAAAAAAAAAAGCTTTTTTTCTCTCAAACTACAGTTTTCAAAAATTGAAAGCACACGATTTGATCAATATCTATTTGTTAAACATTAAAGGGGGGCAAATTACAGATAATTCTTTTCAAATTTTTTAAAGGGATTTTTAAGTTATCTCACTTTTTAACTCGTAACTATTGGAAAATGTGATTTTTAAATTGAAATTCTAACGTAGTATGCGTCTTGGGTTCACAATAAAAAACAAAAAAATTTTATAAAAAGGAATTAATATTTCAATCTTTGCTTAGAGGTTTTCCCCCTTCCCCTGAAGGGAGAGGGAATTGAAAAAATACAATTTTTTTTTTTAAATCCGGAGTCGGAGTTGGAGTCGGAGTCGGGCGTTAAAAAATCCAGGAGTCGGGGTCGGAGTCGGAAATTTTCCTTCCGACTCCGCAGCCCTGATTGAAACCACATTTCCTGCATTCTCTCTTCAGTTTTTTTGCCCACTTAATCTTGCAATGGTGAACGCTTTCATCAAGATATTAAACGAAAGAAGCCTGTTTATTGATAGTTGAAATTTTTTAGGGTTCATCCATAGACTAATAATAAGAGTAGACCGAGCTTTCCCAGACTTGTTGATGAAAAAATTGGTTCAAGGATACATCATGTGACTAGTGGGAGGCTCGGCGAAAACTTTGGCAGCATGGTTGCTAGATGGCAGGATTATCTATAGTTTGGCACTCGACATGTATTTTAAGACGTATTGCGTTTTCATTATAATTTTTTTTCCAGGTGCAGAGATTGAACTGTTTTTCTTTTAGTTATAATATTTACAACTTAGAATAGCAAATTTACAAATCGGACTCCATAAAAGATCATTCTTCCGTGTTAAATCAATTCTATTTATTTTATTTCTCGCAGGCGTTGATCGTCTGCTACGATCAACGCCCGCCGTTGCTAGGATATCCACCAGTCACATGGTTTGGTTTATGAGCAGATAAAGGGTTGCCATAGCTCGGTCTATTCTTATTATTAGTCTATGGGTTCATCTAATGAGCAGTAGATGAACCCTAAATTCCAGGAGATAAAATGAGTCCCTAAAATGAGTCTTGCAGTGAAACACTTAAGTTACCGGATACAGTTCAGCCTCGCCAAAATAAAGCACGCCCCTGCATGTCAGACACTACCAAAACATATTATCAAATTAATCGCCGTGGCGCGAGTTTCATTGTTGATGACGTCAGGGACGTTACTCGATTAGTGAATTCACTATTATATGTATGAGAGTGAGTATCCATTTTTGAATATTGACTGTGTTCTCATATGCTTTAATCTTCGGAAGGAATTTGTTTTCTGACTGGAATAAACTACATGCACTACTACATAGTTGAAACGTCACCAGATAGGTGGCGTTAAAAGCAGAGTAAATATTTCCCCACTTCAATTTGCCCCGCCGTTCCACTTTGCCCCACATTCCCCTACTATACTTTATTGTATGGCTAAGCCTACGGGGGAGTGGTACATTTAATCAAAATAGAGAGCGAATATTCGGTGCATTTTTACAGTTCCATTCTTCAAGATTACTATTTAAGTGAGTAAATATGTTTTTATACTTAACAAATTTGCTCCGGATAAGCGGAGACTGGATAAACAAGACTCCACTGTACTTTGAATGCAAAAAAAAAAAAAATTTGAATTTTGACATCTTGAATTCAAATTATGTTTTTCGCAATCACGAGTGTGTGTATGTAGGCCTGTGTGTTTGTGTGTGTAGGGGGTATGTGTGTTTGTGTGTAGGGGTTATGTGTATGTGTGTTTGTGTGTGGGGGGGGTATGTGTGTTTGTGTGTAGGGTGTATGTGTATGTGCGTGGGGGGTATGTGTATGTAGGCATATGTGTTTGTGTCTGTGTGCAGGCATGAATGTGTGGGTAGTTGTGTGTATGTTTTTGTATGTGTGTAGGTGTCTGTATGTATGCATGCGCGTGTGTATGTGTTTGTGTGTTTGCAAGTGTGTGCATGTATGCGCGTGTGTGTGGGATATGGACGCAACCTGGAGCCGGCTTTCGCTAGAGGAGCAGCATCGTGAGGAGCCGGTCGACGGTGGTGCTGGCAGAGGGTGCTGGTTTGAAAATAAAATGATAGGACGCCAAAAACAGTCAAGTGAGAACAATAAGCAATCGTGACTGGTCAAAATAATAATAATAAAATAAATAAATAAGCGATTCAACAAGCATCGGAAGCAAAAATTCGAGCCGATAGCGTGTTGGGGCATTTTAACCGCTTTTCCTTCGAACTAAACGTTTCCGTTCTGCTGCCTAAAAAAAGTTCTATTAATCGAATTGGCCCGTAGCTTCGGTCATATTTTTTCACATCCCCTCCCCCCCCCCCCACCCATTCGCAGAGTTTAACGAAATAGCCACACCCTGGCGTGTAGAACACGATACGCATATCAAACATGACTCCATACCGCAAGAAAAAAGAATACAGTTCGTCAGCGGAGGGGGAAAAAAATGGTGGCGTTGATTCAGATCAGTCGTCTTCTAATCCTAGTCACGAAATTCTTAAAATTACGACATTCTGAGTGTTTTGTTCGGGAGAGGGTGGGGGGGGGGGGGTCAACCCTGTGTTCGACCTTGTGGAAAACGTGTCTCGAAACAATAGAGATTAATGCTGCCGCAGGAAGGTAAAGCGTAGTAAGTGCAAATTTTCCATTCTTTTGCATTTCTGTCAACTATTTTACTTGAGCTTTATTGCATGCTAGTGGTACCCGCACGGCTTTGCCCGCAATAGAAAAATTAAAAGGTCTTTTGGTTCGCCTGTATATTAACAAATAATGTATGGTGAATTTTCTCGCCAATTGGCTTGTACCCATGGTACGGTTCCACGTTATGATCATTTCGTATGTCGCCAATCGGCTTGTGCCCATGTTACGGTTTTACGTTATGATCATTTTGTAATTTACTCGTCCATCTTATGATAATTTTGTTCTTAAAATTGGAATAGAAAGAGAACCACATCGAATTTTGGAAAGATCGCTTCGAAGTGCACACCCCCACGCTACAAACTAAGTATGTGCCAAATTTCATGAAAATCGGCCGAACGGTCTAGACGCTATGCGCGTCACAGAGATCCAGACAGAGAGACTTTCAGCTTTATTATTAGTAGGGATAGAGAAGCTTACTCATTTAGTATGTTGAATCTTCGGATGACATTAATTAACGAAGATATTAATTAAAAACCTCTAAAAGGTTTTTCGCGATTTTTGAAGTGAAAACATAGTCAAAAATTTAATACCAAAAAAAAAAACAGAATTTTTTTCCGCGTCTGATAGAATGTGTTTGGAACTTCCATGTTTCATAGAATTCGAATTACAATTTTCCTTCTTGATTCTACAGTTGCGACTAAGTCGGGTTTTTTTTTTTTTTTTTTTGAGCAATCACGACCCTCTGCCAGCACCACCGCCGACTCGCGGCTAGCGACAGCCCCAAAAATTTATCACAAATGCTCTTTCTTCACTGCGCATTGCGGATGTCCGAGTTTCGGACTTCCGGCATCCATGTTTTTTGTTTACAGTTGTCATAGAAGTTGTCATTTATTGCATAATACAAACCCGTTGTCGCAAAAAATAAGTGTTTAGTTTCAAACTGCTTGATTCTGATCGTATAAACAGAAATATAAATTATTTCTTCTTACGCAAAATAGATTATCGATCTGACGTTAACACACAAAAATTTCATTATTATTGCACTTAAAAATGATCTATCATCATTTGCGCTATATATATTCACGATCCACGACAAAATAAAAATGCTTGTAGTGATGTTTTTGTTTTTTCGATATCTGCTGAAATTTACCTTCAGACCAGGCTTATGCTAAAAATATTAAGATTAAGAATATTCTTGATTATAATACTGAGGCGTTTTTCAGAGAGTTGTTTTTGAAGATTATGGTAGAAAAGCGATTCTGAAAAATAAACTCCACTATTGTTGACAATTTGACTTCACTTATTAGCAGGATTGCCAAACGTCCCAGATTTTAAGATTCTGTCCCGTATAATGAAAAGCTCCAAGAGAACTCCTACAGGAGATCGT
The DNA here is from genome assembly GCF_026930045.1 of Uloborus diversus. NCBI lineage: Eukaryota > Metazoa > Arthropoda > Arachnida > Araneae > Uloboridae > Uloborus > Uloborus diversus. Next base: position 1,904,977 of record NC_072732.1, read on the forward strand.
AGGTTCTCGCTTTCTAATTGACCTACAGGGCCGGGGTTTTTTGTAAACAACATCTGATAACATGAAATAAATTAACGTATGAATTACAAATTGAAATTAATGCATTAATTTTTTTTTCACGTTCTCTCCGGGATACGAGCCCTCGGTCTCATAGTACTGCCTCGGTCTCATTACGAAAGTACTATGAGACCTCTGGCTCGCCAGGACCTCGCTCCGCTCGGTCCGTTATCCCTCCGACTGTTTATATACATCACAGTCGGATATAAGTCACAGTTTTTTATGCATTAGAGGAGACACCACAAGGGTGGCTCCTTCTGTTCAATGTACAATAATGACAAGTAATATGTATAAATTGACACCATTTTTGTGCCGGTTTATTAAATTTATATGTGACAAGATGAAACAGCACGTGCGAAAAATCAACAACGCTAAAATGAATGAGCGAGCGCGGTTCGGCAATACGGCTACAGTTAAGCAAGTCTGCGCATGTGAATCGGAGCATTTGTGATAAGTTTTTGGGACTGCGGCTAGACGCCCGTCCACCGCCGCGTCGACCGGCCTCACGATGCTGCTCCTCTTGCGAAAACCGTCTCCAGGTTGCGTTCATATCCTACACACACACATGCACACACACACTCATGCCTGCGCACAGACACTAACACACACTCCTACACACACACACACTCATGCCTGCACACAGACACAAACACTTATGCCTACATATACACACACACACGAACGCCTACACACACACATACACACACTCATGCCTGCGCACAGTCACAAACACTCACTCCTACACACACACATACACATATACACATACACACACTCATGCCTGCACAAGACACAAACACATATGCCTACATACACACACACACACGAACGCCTACACACACGCTCGCGTACACACACAGCACTGCATACACAACACGCACACACATGCATACATACACACACACGCACCCACACACATGCGCCTACACAAACACACACGCGCATTCATACACACACACGCTCGTGATTGCGAAAAACATAATTTGAATTCAAGACGCCAAAAATTCAAAGTAATATTTTTTTTAATTTACTTTTTAATTTCATCGTTGCTTGTAGTTTCAGTTTTACGACGCTTTTTCTATCTGTCTGGCAAACATGCTATTCTTCCTCGGGAGTACGCGAAACAGACGAAAAAGTTCTTCGAACATTTCGTTTCCTTCCGGTTCAGAATGGTCGTCATTAGACAGCTTTCATCTTTTGAAAAGAAGTGACGACTGAATTTATGTTCGGGAGAGAAATTCAATTCGCCCATTTTAGTCACATTCGCCAAAAAAGTATCACACAATTCTAATAAACTTATGAATCTAGTCACGCTTTGGTTGCTGTATAGTTGGTTCAGATAACTCAATATTTAAGAAAAAAAAAGACTCACGGAATGGGTGGCTTTATTTCTAATGGGGTTGTTTCATTCAGTCAAAAGTACTACTTTTAATCACTGAAATCGATAGAACAAGCAAAATGCAGTGAAACCTCCGAATAGCGGACAGTCAAGGGACTAGAAGTTTTGTCCGTTATTGGGAGGTGTCCGCTATTAGGAGGAACTGCTTAATTTACCCTTTTCAAAATATGCTGTTGTTTCCTTTGTAAAACACAATCGGAACAATTGCGAAAGGTTTACTACATTTTACGTCAAGTGTAATTAATCTGTTTTTTCTTAATAAAGGTATACTGACAGCACACACTTGTCTTAAAAAGCATTTAATCAATTAAAGTAATCAGTTAAAACAGTTTGGCATCTCTTTTTTGCATTACAAGCCTCAATATAAATATTTAAATCATTTACCTTAGCAAGTCTTTCAGTGTCCCTCCCCTTTGCTAAGGAAAAAGTTTTTCAATTCTTTACTGTATTTCAGTGCTTCCGAAAATTCTCTACTTTTTATGATTAATTTATTTATTTTATCTCGAGCATCACTATTGCATGATTGACAGTTGGCAATATGACCTTGAATATGGGCAAATCTTTTTCATGTCTAAAAATTAAACAACCCAACGAAACCACGGCGCCATAAAGCCGACTACTACCGGCGCCGGTCTGCTCAATTGCATCTCCCTAGAGCCCCAGTTAGAAAAAGCGCCCAGTTTCCCCTTTTTTATCTTAACTTTTGAATAGTTATTATATACAAAATTCATTAAAATCTTAAGAAAAACGTACGTTAATTGTTAGACTGGCATCAGTTTTCACTTATCTGCTTCAGTACTCTCAAAACTAGCCGTAACAAAATTATGACTTTTTTTTTTCTTTTTCATTTTTTGCTGCTCGCAAAAGTACCACGTCTTTTAGTTCTCTCTTTTTTTTTTCTGCCCCCAACTTTTAAGCCCCAATCGCTGCTTCTGCCCATTACCACCCTTTTAATTCCAAGAAACAGTGATAAGGAAAGACGGGGGGGGGGGATATCAGTTGTGGAGGATGAAAAGCTTTGTAAGGCAAGCAGTTACTAAGATATCCTATCCGGACCCAAAAAATACTTTTATTTTCAAAACAGTTCTTTTTAAATTACTTTTTTAAAATGTCCGATTTTTCAAGCGAGGCGTGATCTTTATGACCTCACAAAAGATGCTCTTTGGCGCATCTTTCTACAGCGTTTCCACGTCATGATAATCAAGCAGCGAATTAAACATTGCGCTCTACGCTTGCTATCAACCCTATCGTTGCCAATACACGTGAGTCAAGATGCGAATTAAATATTTAGCTCTGTGAATGGCAACACTGAATGGCATTTCATCATTTGTGATGTCATCGGCAGAAATATAAACAATAAAAGCGTACTGATTTAAGTTTTTTTTTTTTTTTGAGCAATTACGATTGCTTATTGTTCTCACTTGACTGTTTTTGGCATCCTATGATTTTATTTTCCCACTCTCTGCCAGCACCACCGTCGGCCGGCCGCTTCACGATGCTGCTCCTATAGCGAAAACCGTCTCCAGGTTGCGTCCATATCCTACACACACACACGCATACATACACATGCCTACACACACACACACACGAATACATACACACACCTACACATATACACAACTAGCCACACATAAACATACCCCCCCCCCCACACACACAAAACTTACCTCACACACATACACATACACCCCCCCCCCATACACAGACAAACCTACCTCCCCTCACACACGAATACATACACACACCTACACATATACAAAACTACCCACACATCAACATACCCCACCCACACACACAAACACACAACTACCCTCACACACATTCATGCCTACACACATACACATACCCCCCCCCCACACAAACAAACATACCTTCCCTCACACACAAATACATACACACAACTACCCTCACACACATACATGCCTACACACATACACATACCCCCCCCACACAAACAAACATACCTCCCCTCACACACAAATACATACACACACCTACACATATACACAACTACCCGCACATAAACGTACCCCCCACACACAAACACACATGCCTACACACATATACATACCCCCACACAAACAAACATACCCCCCCTCACACACACAAACAAACATGCACGCCTATATAC